>NW_012107864.1:1171761-1173216 GCF_000951045.1 Mandrillus leucophaeus | reverse complement strand
CAAAAGAGACAAAGAAGGCCATTACATAATGGTAAAGCGATCAATTCATCAGGAAGAGCTAACCATCCTAACTATATATGCACCCAATACAGGAGCACCCAGATTCATAAAGCAAGTCCTTAGAGGCTCACAAAGAGATGGAGACTCCCACACAATAATAATGGGGGACCTTAACACACCACTGTCAACATTAGACAGATCAACAAGAGAGAAAGTTAACAAGGATATCCAGGAATTGAACTCAACTCTGCACCAAGCGACCTAATAGACATCTACAGAACTCCCCACCCCAAATGAACAGAATATATATTCTTCTCAGCATCACATCATACTTATTCCCAAATTGATCACATAGTTCGAAGTAAGGCACTCCTTAGCAAATGTAAAAGAACAGAAATTATAACAAACTGTCTATCAGATCACAGTGCAATCAAACTAGAACTCAGGATTAAAAAACTCACTCAAAACCACTCAATTACATGGAAACGGAACAACCTGCTCCTGAATGACTACTGGGTACATAATGAAATGAAGGCAGAAATAATGATGAGAGCAAAGATACAACATACCGGAATCTCTGGGACACATGTAAAGCAATGTGTAGAGGGAAATTTATACTGCTGAATGCCCACAAGGGAAAGCAGGAAAGATCTAAAATTGACACCCTAACATAACAATTAAAAGAACTAGAGAAGCAAGAGCAAACACATTCAAAAGCTAGCAGAAGGCAAGAAATAACTAAGATCACAGCAGAACTGAAGGAAATAGAGACACAAAAAACCCTTCAAAAAATCAGTGAATCTAGGATCTGCTTTTTTGAAAAGATCAACAAAACCGATAGACCACTAGCAAGACGAATAAAGAAGAAAAGAGAGAAGAATCAAATAGACACAATAAATAATGATAAAGGGGATATTACCACCAACTCCACAGAAATACAAACCACCATCAGAGAATACTATAAACACCTCTACACA
Source organism: Mandrillus leucophaeus (assembly GCF_000951045.1). Classification (NCBI taxonomy): domain Eukaryota; kingdom Metazoa; phylum Chordata; class Mammalia; order Primates; family Cercopithecidae; genus Mandrillus; species Mandrillus leucophaeus. The sequence continues at coordinate 1,172,239 of NW_012107864.1, read as the reverse complement.
AATAAATTAGAAAATCTAGAAGACAAGGATAAATTCCTGGACACATACACTCTCCCAAGACTAAAGCAGGAAGAAGTTGAATCCCTGAATAGATCAATAGCAGGCTCTGAAATTGAGGTAATAATTAATAGCCTACCAACCAAAAAAATCCAGGACCAGTTGGATTCACATTCAAATTCTACCAGAGGTACAAAGAGGAACTGGTACCATTCCTTCTGAAACTATTCCAATCAATAGAGAAAGAGGGAATCCTCCCTAACGCATTTTACGAGGCCAACATCATCCTGATACCAAAGCCTGGCAGAGACACAACAAAAAAAGGAGAATTTTAGACCAATATCCCTGATGAACATTGATGCAAAAATCCTCAATAAAATACTAGCACACAGAATCCAGCAGCACATCAAAAAGCTTATCCACCATGATCAAGTGGGCTTCATCCCTGGGATGCAAGACTGGTTCAATATATGCAAATCAA
>NW_012107864.1:1171209-1171711 GCF_000951045.1 Mandrillus leucophaeus | reverse complement strand
CAACCCAGAATTTCATATCCAGCCAAACTAAGTTTCATAAGTGAAGGAGAAATAAAATTCTTTACAGACAAGCAAATGCTGAGAGATTTTGTCACTACCAGGCCTGCTCTACAAGAGCTTCTGAAGGAAGCACTAAACATGGAAAGAAACAACTGGTACCAGCCACTGCAAACATGCCAAAATATAAAGACCATCGACGCTAGAAAGAAACTGCATTAACTAACGAGCAAAATAACCAGCTAACATCATGATGACAGAATCAAGTTCACACATAACAATATTAACCTTAAATGTAAATGGGCTAAATGCTCCAATTAAAAGACACAGACTGGCAATTGGATAAAGAGTCAAGACCCATCAGTTTGCTGTGTTCAGGAGACCCATCTCATGTGCAGAGACACACATAGGCTCAAAATAAAGGGATGGAAGAAGATCTACCAAGCAAATGGAAAACAAAAAAGGCAGGGGTTGCAATCCTAGTCTCTGATAAAACAGACTTTAA
>NW_012107864.1:1162375-1165824 GCF_000951045.1 Mandrillus leucophaeus | reverse complement strand
CACACCAACATGGCACAAGTATACATATGTAACAAACCTGCACGTTATGCACATGTACCCTAGAACTTAAAGTATAATAATAATAACAATAAATAAAATTAAAAAAAAGAAAATGTGGCACACATACACCATAGAATACTATGCAGCCATAAAAAAGGATGAGTTAATGTCCTTTGTAGGGACATGGATGCAGATGGAAACCATCATTCTCAGCAAACTATCGCAAGAACAGAAAATCAAGCACTGCATGCTCTCACTCATAGGTGGGAACTGAACTGAACAATGAGAACACTTGGACAGAGGAAGGGTAACATCACACACTGGGGCCTGTTGTGGGGTGGAGGGAAGGGAGAGGGATATCATTAGGAGATATACCTAATGTAAATGACGAGTTAATGGGTGCAGCACACCAACATGGCACATGTATACATATGTAACAACCCTGCATATTGTGCACATGTATCCTAGAACATAAAGTATAATAATAATAAAAAAAAAATCTCATCTATCTATCTACCTGTCCATTTTACTATTTAGAAAGAGAGAGAGAGAGAGAGAGAGAGAAAGGAAGGTTCCTTAAAAAGTTAAAAATAGAACTACCATATGATCCTGTAAACCCATTCCTGGGTATATATTCTAAAGTTGAAATCAATATCTAAAATACATATATATTCTCTCAGCATTATTCACAAAAGCCAACACATGGAATCAATATGTTTTCACTAATTTACATATGGATAAAGAAAAGGTGAGTTAAAATATATGTATGAATATTATTCAACCTTAAAAAAGAAGGAAATCTGATCATTTGTAACAACGTGAATGAACCTGGAGGACATCATGCTAAATGAAATTAGGCAAGCACATAAAGAGATATACTTTACGATCTCACTTTCATGTGCAATCTAAAAAACAAAAAGTCAAACACATAGAATCAGAGAGCAAAACAGTTGTTTCCCAGGGATGAAGGCTGGGAAAAATGAAAAAATGTTCAAAGGGTAGAAAGTTTCAGTTATGCAAGATGAATAAGTTCTAGAGATCTAATGTATGGCACGGTGACTGTAGTTAATAGAACTTTGTTGTATACAGTAAGTGCTCTCTTGAAATCATTGATTGTTTCTTGGAAACTGTGATTTTAAGCAAAATGACATATAACAAAACCAGTATTACTATAGGTGAATTGACATAAGCAAGACTTAAATTCCTATGACATATTTCTGGTCATAAAAACCTCACTAACTTCTAAATAAAGACACAAAACCCTTCTAATGTTAAACATTAATAAAGATGAGTTATACATACATTTAGGAAAGATTAATAAAAGCAAGTAAGATAATTACCCAAGTTTTAGTGAATTGCTAGTGGTTTTGCAATGACAGTGGGTTAAATCAAGGAACAAATGTTTGAAAAGCAAAAATTGTAAGGATGTCTCTGATGACAATGCAGCTCAAACACAAACAATAACAAATATGCTGAACTTCCTGAGTGCCTTGGTACCAAATTGTTTATTACCATTCATTTGTATGATTATCATATAGTCACAGGTGGCCAGAGCCTATCCTGGCAGTCCAAGGTGAAATGGGGGAGCCAATCCTGGACAGGACACTATTCTATCACAGCTTATACTCACACACACTCACACTCACTCAGACTGGGACAATATAGACACATCAGTTGACCTATCATGTGTATCTCTGTGGTGTGGAAGGAAACCAGAGTACCAGGAGAAAATCCATTGCAGACATAGGGCATACAGGCAGACTCCACACAGACAGTGGCCCTGCTGAGAATTGATATTTTCTTTCACATAAACCTTATAACAAGACAAGTTGGAGAAAACAGTGTTATATGAGGACCTATTGTACCTGAGATTTGTTAAGAAAATGGATCTTATGTATTCCCATCAGTCACATACACACAAAATGGTAACATGTGAGACAATGGACACATTAATTAGTGTGACTATTGTAATCTTTTCACAATGTGTATGTATATCAAAAACATCATGTGACACACTTTAAACATATACAATTAGTATTTGTCAGTTATATCTCAGTAAAGCTGGGGAAAAAACCATCAAGAATAAAATGATTATTAAACATTTTACATGATATTTTTAAAATTAACAACAAGTATAAAAAGTCTTGCCTCTTGATCATTATTTTTTTTTTAATTCTTATATACTTTCCCTGTTGCTTACCCCTAAAATATATTTTCAGGAAATTTTTTTTTATTATAAACTTAAATTTAAGAAGAAATACACACTTGAAAAGACTAATTAAACACACCAACAAATTAATGAATTTCTTGTGGGTTTTTTTTTTTTTTTTGTGGTTGTTGTTGATGTTTTTGCCTCATTTTTTTTGTTTCCTGAGTGCTCAAGAATAAATATGCATTACTGTTATTATCATGAAAATTCAATTAGTTAAAATGAATTTATCTCATCAGTGTAATGCTCAACTTGAATAATTGATTAAGCTTGAATAATTTTCTCTACTATTTTAAACACATCTTTTTCTTATTTCAAAGTCTGTATTTTACTTATCTCTTTTACTTCTGGTCCTCTGAGAAACAGACATCAAGAGGAGATTAAACATGCCAGGATTTTATTAGGAGAAATGCCTGTGTAAAAGGAGATGGGATGGAGCTAGTGTAGGCTGGAATTGCACTCAGGCCACTAAGCAAGTTCAATCCCAAGTGAAAGAAAGAGAAGAGCTAGTTTGTGGGAACATCCTAGACTGCTGAGCACTCTGAATAACTTTTAGAAAATGCATTGGGGATTTCTTAACTAAGCAAGGAATATGAGGCAAACAAAGGTTTTCTGTGTCTTCCAAATAAGAGGGGTGCTTCACTCTTCTATCCCTCTTATATTCAGTCATTGGTGGAGACAGTCTATGGAAGGTTTGTACTCTGCAAAAACACAAGAATGAATGTAAAAGTACAGTAGTTTAGCTCATTTTGTATCATTAGACTTGTCAAGACTGTAGTACTTTAAAAAAGTCTAATTATGAAATTCTCTTCTAAAGCTTAGAATATTTTATGTTATGTCCTTCCCATGTCCACCATCCACAGTTTTATTTTTCTTTCAGTAAAGGCATGATATGTTCTTTAAGTATTAGTTCTCCCTCCTTGCTATCTGTTATTTTTGCTTTCATTGTCTTCATCCTAACATCCTTTTCTTCTTTATTTAGAGACATTAGGTTTGATCATCTAATAATTTAATATACCACTGCCAATTTTCACTTTCATTGCCTTTGACACTGATTTTAATTATGGCACATATTTTACTTGGATACCTACTTGTCTTATCTATGTCACTTTCCATGGTCTGTGGTTTTTGTTGTTGTTGTTCCAGTTTTTTAAATTTATAGTAAGGCAATATTAATTTTCTTTTTTTTTTTTTTTTTGGACGGACTCTCGCTCTGTGGCCCAGGCTGGAGTGCAGTGGC
>NW_012107864.1:1130126-1162313 GCF_000951045.1 Mandrillus leucophaeus | reverse complement strand
CCCGGCTAATTTTTTGTATTTTTTTAGTAGAGACGGGGTTTCACCGTGTTAGCCAGGATGGTCTCGATCTCCTGACCTCGTGATCCGCCCGTGTCGGCCTCCCAAAGTGCTGGGATTACAGGCTTGAGCCACCGCGCCCGGCCAAGGCAACATTAATTTTCTAAAATTCACATCAGTGTGCTCTGTTTGAGATGGGTTTTTTTTATCTATTTACTCATCCTTGAACAAGAAACAATGTTGCGAGCTTCACATTTCTAAATATTGACTGACTACTTATTGTCCTTATTTTGACTGATACATCTCCTTCCTTGATCAGCAAAGGAAAAAAAAAAAAAAAAAACTCAGCATGCTAATGTGACTAGGCCTCAGCCCCTTTTAGATCTAGTAACAGTATTCAATTCACACATCTGTATTCTCCTTTGTTTGGTTTTCTTCTTAGCATTCTAAGTAACTTAACTTTCTAAATTAAGGGCATGTGGAACCCTGAATCACTATTAGACATCTTAGCATTCTTTCCGTTTTTTCCTTCACATCCAGTACATGCAGTTATTTCTGAAAGTTTCTTTCTCTGAATAGAGGAGTGGGTGAGAGCAGATGAACACTCACCTTTCACTGTGTGTGTGTAAGAGAAAAGCAGGGATGAAAGCCCAGGGTATGGCTGCTAAAGACTGAAGGTCTGTTAGCCAAAGCCTTCTTGCTGGATGACAGATCTGCTTTGGGTCATATGAAAAACTGTGAATAGGCCACAGCGTGTACCACAATATGTAGCCTCATGGGATTTAAAGCTACGAGGAAGATCCTACTCCATTCTATGGATGGGCTCTGGCCGTCTTTTGTTTAGGATAGAGATTTGAGAGCCCTCTGTATGTTTACACAGGCAGTTTGGTTAGAATTTGGGAAAACTTGCATCAGTCTGTCGGCCCAATACCAATTCAAATTGAGCTCTGAATATTGCTTTTGAAATCTGAAACCTAATTGAATAAAAATTTTATTTTACATATTAATCATAATATTTTTAAATGTTAATACAAAAACATTTTGTAATTTTTCTCACAAATCTCGGGAGAATAACATGGTGAATCCATTGTATTATTTGATCCAGATATCTGTTTTACTTAGGTCAGCTTTTTGGAGGTAATGAATAAGCTTATCACTGTTGTCTCATCTTTTCTATAATCTTTTATGAGACTGAATAAGGCTTAACAGAAATATGTCACGGTTGAAGAAATAAATTCACTTCTTGTTACAATAGTGTTATTAATTATATCTACATGAAATCTTCTATTACTTTGCCTTTTTAGGATATTTAAATAACAGTATATAGCACATACTATTATTTGCTTTTATTCAATACAGTTTATAAATAACATTACAATGTATTTGTTTAAGACTCATTTTTCAATATTATGCCTAGAACTACTAAAAGCACATGAAGGTGACTTCATGCCTACCAAAAGCCCCTGCTTTTTAAAATTCATTCCCAATTATGGGTTACTGCCCTAGGATCCCACAACAACACCCTTAAATAAATATTTTAATATATACCAAATATTAAATTATTGTTCAATTTCCAAGCTTTTGAAAAATAAAAACCAAACCAGAGAAACAAAAACCAAAAACATAACAAAGTACATTTCCTAGGAAAGAAGGAGCCACAAAATAATTGATGTATATCTAATAAACACATTTTTAGTGAGTTTCTAGTATTTGACAAATGATTAGGATTTTAAATACAGTATGTTGTAACTTGGACACATGAAAAGAAGGTAAGTGCATTAAACAGCACCTGAACTTAATTATTAAGTGGAATATTTAATAGAGTTCTGAACCCAGAGGATGTAACATTATTAAAATATTAAATCTGAGTCTTTAGAAGAAATGATAATGGCAGCATATTATGCATGCTCAAAATGCAAAACAGTTACTTTTATTCAAACACCTGTTTAACAGAAATGACAGTTTTATAAAATGAATAGGACTGAAACAGGCAGTCTTAATTTCTGTCCTTTCATTTAAATTCTTGTCTTTTCACTTAAAAATTGTTTGAGACCCAAATGAGGAGAGGCTATTTCTCAAGAAAATAAGTGAAGAATGAGGGTGGAGCCTTATCTATAATTTTGCTATTTTATTTTTCTACTACCTAACCTTTTTTCACCTCAGATCTTGTTCTCAGATTAGTCCAATTCATTGTCATTGACTAACCCACTTCTACAGTTACTGCTTTTTTGTTTATGAAGTTTTTGAATTCCTTTTTTATTCAAAATTTGTTCTTATAAAAATATCCATATATGCTCTTTATGCATTTCATAAAATAATTTTATTATATAGTATAATTGATTTAATTGTTCAGGTCTACCTAATTAAAATTTAAATATTTTAAAATATTCGTAGAATATGAGATGTAATGAGAAAAAATGTATTTATTACTGATAATATTATAAACATACCTAATGCTGTAAATATGCTTTAAAACTTTAAAGTGAACATGATTTATATTTAAAGTATATTTAAAACCATATCATGTATCTTTCTGTCTTCCATAGCCACATTTTATTAAATATCTTTAAAAGTAATTAAAATATTTGAAATCATTATGAGTTTGCATACTTATCAGCAGAACTAAAAGATTCAGAAAACAGATGCTTAGATCTTCTGTTATAATTTAAATGTGCCTTATCCAGAACAAATGTGGCAGTTTTCATTCCCCACCTGCATTTGACATAGATATAATTACCATTTTTTACAGAAAGACTTATCAAGTCTACCTGTGGTATGCTGTATAAAGACTCAAAAAAGATATCCATGTGCTGACCCCTGGAATGCGTGAATATTACTTTGGAAAAAGAGTATTGTAGATATGATTAAGTTAAGGATCCTGAGATGAGGAGATTATCCTAAATGTCTGGATAAGCTCTTAATGTAATCACATTTATCCTTGTAAGAGAGAGTCAGATGGAGACAGAAGAGAAGATGCATTAGTCAGTGCCTCCAGAGAATCTATCTATCTATCCATATGTCATCTATCTATCTATCTATCTATCTATCTATCTCTGTCTGTCTATCTATCTATCTATCTATCTATCTATCTATCTATCTATCTATCTATCTATCTATCATCTATCTTTCTCTGAGGAGAGAGGGAGGAGAGAGAGCTATGGGTTGATCTTAAGAAGTTGTTTCATGCTGTTCTGGAAGCTAACAAGTCCAGAATCTGCAGGGTAAATTGGCAGACTGGAGACCCAGGAGGGGAGAGTTGATGTTGTAGCTTGAGTTCAAAGGCACATTGCTGGCAGAATTCCCTATTCCTTGGGGAAGGCCAGACTTTATCTGAAGCCTCCAAATGACTGGATGAGGACTACCCACATTATGAAGGATAATCTGCTTTTCTCAGAGTCTACCGATTTAAATGTTATTATCATGTAAAAAGTACTTTTATGGCAAATTCAAGAAGTATTCGATAAAATATATGGGTATCACTGTCTAAACAAGTTGATATATAAAATATGTAATCATAGCAGTCAATGTTGCCAATAAGGAGATTGCAATGACCACAAAGAAAAGAATTAGGACAGCCACCAAAGGTTTGAAAAGGCAAATAATTGATTCTCTCCTAACACATTTGGCTGGAAAACATTCCTACTATCCCTTTGATTTCAGCCCAGTGATACTGATTTCAAACTTTTGACCTGCATAATTGTGAGACAATAAATTTATGTTGCTTTAAGTCATTAAGTTTGTCATATATGTGATAGGAAACTAAGTTTATTGAAATTTTTTAAAAATCTACTGTGCAAAAGACACTGTCAAGAGATTGAGAAAGACAAACCACAGACTAAGAGAAAATATTTGCAAAACACATATCTTATAAAGGACTTGTATTCAGATGTAAAAAAAATTCTTAAAATTCAACAATAAGAAAGCAAACCACCCAATTATAATGGGCAAGAAATCTGAACAGATACCTCATCAAAGAATACATATGATAGAAAATAAGTGTATGAAAAGATGTTTAACCTCATTTGGAAGTTGCACATTATAATAGAAAATATCACTGCACACCTATCAGGATGAGTAAAATACAAAAACATGACGATATCAAATTCTATACAGGATATAAAGCAACAAGTACTCTCATGAATTGCTAGTGGGAATGCAAAATGTTGCAGGTACTTTGAAAGGCATTTGACACATTCTTTCAAAGATAAAATAGCCTTACCATTTTATCCAGCAGTCCTGCTCCTAAGCACTTACCCAAATGATGTGAAAACATGTCCACGCAAAAATCTGCAATGAATATTGATAGCTACTTTATTCATAATCAGAAAAAAGTTTGTAAACAATTAAGATGTTCTTTTACAGGAGAATGGATAAAAGAGCTGTGGTATGTCCATAAAATAAAATATTACTCAGTAGTGAAATGAACGAATGAATCTGTTTTTTGTTTTGTTTTGCTTTTTGAGACGGAGTCTCGTTCACTTGCCCAGGCTGGAGTGCAGTGGCGTGATCTCAGCTCACTGCATCCTCCGCCTCCCGGGTACAAGCAATTCTCCTGGCTCATCCTCCCGAGTAGCTGGGACTACAGGTGCCCACCACCACGCCTGGTTAATTTTTTGTATTTTTGTAGAGATGGGATTTCACCACGTTGCCCAGGCTGGTTGCGAAGAGTTTGACCTTATTAAGCATTAATGTATTACTAATCTTGTATGTTAAGTATTTACACTGTAATTTGTTGAACATATTGGAGGTAGAATTTTTTTTTTTTTTTTTGAGATGTAGTTTTGCTTTTGTTGCCCAGGCTGGAGTGCAATGGCGTGATCTTGGCTCACTGCAACCTCCACCTCCCGGATTCAAGCGATTCTTCTCCCTCAGTCTCCATAGTAGCTGGGATTACAGATGGATGCCATGACACCCAGCTAATTATTGTATTTTTAGTAGAGACAGGATCTCACCATGTTAGTCAGGCTGGTTTCGAACTCCTGAACTGAGACAATCCCCCCGCCTTGGCCTCCCACAGTGCTGGGATTACAGGCATGAGCCACCGCGCAAAGCCTGAATGAATCTTAAGTACATATTGGTAAGTGAAAGAGGCCACTCTTAAAATGGTACGTTCTATATGACTTTGACTAATGAAAAGAAAAACATTACTGGTTGCCGGTGGCTCACAGAGGGAGGGAAGTTGGAGGAATAGGTAGCATGAGGGATTTTTAGGGCAATGAAACTATTTTGCAGGAATACTGTAATGGTGGATACGTGAAATTAGGTATTTGTTAAAATCCATATAATTGTGCAACACAAAGTTTTAACCCTGATGTAAAACTATAGACTTTAATAAATAATAATGTATAAAATGTGTCAATATCTGTTCATTAATTTAAAAACCCTAGAACAATCTGTTATTTAAGGAGAAACTGTGTGGTTTTTGGGTGGTCAGAGGGAGTAAAATTCTCTTTACAATTTGTTTAATTTTTCTAAAATTCTAAAACTTTTAAAAAATAAATACTATTAATTGTTTAATGTGGAATTGACTCAAGTTTTGATAATGGGAAGAAGCTGGAAGAATTTTGAGGCACATGAAAGAAAATGCCTAGATTGGTTAAAATACTTTTATTAGAAATATGGAAGCTGAAAACGCTATTTTGAGGATCTGAAAGAAGTGAGAAACACATAGAGAAAGCTTCTATTGCCTTAGAAATATATATGCAGTCATGCATCCCTTAATGAATTGTCCTTAGCCAATTTTCTTGTTTGTGAACATCATAGAAGGTACTTAAACTTAGCTGGTAGAGCCTACTATGCACCTATGCTATATGGGACAGCCTATTGCTCCTAGGATGCAGACTTGTACAGCATTTTACTGTACTGAATACCACAGGCAATTGGAACATAATAGTATTTGTGTATCTAAATGTACACAAAACATAGAAAAATTTGATACAGGATATCTGATAAGAAATGGTACACCCAAAAAAGAAACTTAGTGTGGATGGAGGCTACAGGGCTGGAAGTTGCTCTGAGAGAGTTGGTGAGTGAGTGGTGAGTGAATATGATGGCCTAGTACATTATTATACACTGTTGTATCCTTTTAAACACTGTATACTTAGGTTACATTAAATTTATTGAAAACATAAAATAATCTTTTTCATTAATAAAATAACCTTAGTTTACTACCTTTTTTTTTACTTTATAAACTTTTTATTTTTACACTTTTGACTCTTTTGAAATAATGCAGCTTACAACATGAACACATTGAACAGCTGCAAAAAATATTTTCTTTGTATCCTTATTTTATAAGCTTTTTTCATTTTTCTTTATTTCTTTTAAAGCACTTCTGTTAAACTAAAACACACATGCATTATCTTCTGAGATTTTGTAATGTCCCCTTTATACGGCGTAAATGACAGTAGATCATTCATTGATCACGTGTCTCTTTTGTAACACTAAGACCCATGCTAAATTAAGTGGCAATAATTACTTTCAGAGACATGACTGGCACCAGAGCGAGCAGTTATATGCTGAAATCATATTAATTTTTAAAAACTAAATCTGAGCTCTGTTAATTAAAGAAAACTGAAATGTAAATATGTCATATTATTTTGACCAAAGAATATGTCATGTTTTAATTTCAAATCAATCAGAAAATGATAGAGGAAAATTGAGAACATTTTACTGAAGGACAAAACTATAAATAACATATTTTCTTTTATCCATATACTCTATGTAAATGCTGTAAATGTTCTAAAGTGTAATAAAATTAAGGGAAATGAATAATCTTTTAGTTAACAGCATTTTAATTAGACATGTTATAAATATGGCAAAAATTTATTTACTGTATGCATAAATTATATAAGGCACATATATATATTAGATTGCTAGGGGTACCGAAATGAACTACGTGGCTTAAACAACAGAATTTTCTTTTTTTCGGTTTTGAAAGCTAAAAGTCCAAGAATAAGGGGTCAGTAAAGTTCATGTCTTCTAAGCACTCTCTCTTTGGCCTGTGGATGGCCATTTTCTCCCTCTGTCTTAAAACGTCTTCCCTCTGTGTGTGCCTGTATTAATCTCCACTTCTTATAAGGAAATCAGTTAGATTAGATTTGAGCCCCCCCTAACCAATGTGGTAATTTAATTTTAATTATATTTTTAAAGACCTTATCTTTGAATATATCTATATTCTGAGATACAGGGATCCAGGACTTCAATGTATGATTTCTGGGATGAGAGACACAATTTAGCCCATAACACTATATATGCACAGACACAGAATATGTACATCTTGCATACTGCAGGAACATATAAGTTTACAAAATTAAATGAGAATGATAGTGACACAGTAATGATTGCTTCTAGAAAAATCAGAAAATGGGCCAGAATCCATTGTTTAAAAAAAATTGGTCATATATTTTAACCCTTTAATAGAGCATAACATAGACACAGAATGGTGCATATACAGTAAGTATAACTTTTTGTAGGCTAGACACACCCATAAAACTAGAGCCTAGATTACAAAATATGATGTTACTTGTTTTCCAGTAGACTTCATGCATTGTCTTTTAGGTACTGCCAACCAGAGATAATTACTAACATGACTTCTACATGATAGATTAGTCTTGCCCTTTTTTGTAATTTATAAAGTATAAATTCATGAAATTTCCACCACAATCAAGACAGAAAACACTCTCTGCCACCTCTAAAAGTTTCTCCCGTCACTTGGTAAAGTCTCCCTTCTGCCCCTTACCCTTATCTATAGGTGACCTTTGATCTGCTCCCTAGTATTATAAATTAGCTCATATTTTGTAGAACTTTATATAAATGAGAGCACATAGTTTATCTTCTTTTTTACCTGGCTTATTTCACTCAGCATAATTATTTTGAGATTTTTGTCTTCAATAAGGAGCATTATGAAAGAGAAAAACTGAAAAATCACAATACAAACAGTACAAAAATAATGGAAACATAAAAGCTTATGAGAGAATATTATGAAATTACATCTCATAAAAATTGCAAATATAGATTAAATTTTAATTTTACAGAAGTATCTCAAAGTAATGAGAAATCTGGAACAATTTATTTTAGAGTGGATCGTTAGTTAAGTAGTTAATTTTATTTCTCTATGTCAGCAAAGAATAATTCAAAATTGAAACAAAACAACTATTCACAATAACTTCAAGAATATAAAGCATTTAGGGATAAATCAAACAAACTATGAATAAGCTCTGCACACTAAAACTACAAAGCACTGCTGAGAGGAAGTAAAGATGACATGAATAATGAATAAAAAATACTGTGCTCATGGGTTGAAAGATTTAATATTGCTAAGATGTTAATTTCCCTAAATCATCTATAGATTCGATATAATCCAAATCTAATTCCCAATAAGCTTTGTTGTGTACATTGTCAAACTATTCATAAGATTTATATAGAAATTAAATGGAGTTAGAAAAGACAAAGCAATTTTGAAAAATGAGAATAAAATTGAGAACTTAGACTATCTGATTTCAAGATTTACTAGAAAGCTTTGTTAATCAAAACAGCATGACATTGGCATAAAGAAACATATATCAATTGAAGAGAGCAGTTTAGAAATACACCCAGATAGATGTGGTCAATTGATTTTCAAGCATGCCAGGTTAGTTCAGTAACAAATAGTGCTGGAGCAGTTGGCTTGTCATTTGCAAAAGTGTGAAACACAAACTTGACTTCAGACTGTACTCAAAAGTCAATTCAAATTATATGTACTTTGATCACAAAAATAGAAATGAAAACATGTTCACCAAAGCCTTCTATTTTAAAGTCCCCAGTATTTTGTTCAAGATAGTTGAAAATTGGAAACCACCCAAATGCCTATCAACAGGTGAATTCATAAACAATCTGCGGTAGATACATATAATGAAATATTACTCAGCAATTTTTAAAAACTAGTTGAATACATCCAACAACACGGGTGAGTCTCAAAAGTATTATGTCAAGTGAAAGGAGCCATACACGACACAGCAAATAATTTATTATGTTGTGTCGAATTCTAGAAATAGCAAACTTAAAATGATAGAAGCAGAGCAATGGTACCAGAGTCCAGGTAGAGGGAGAAAATGACTGCAAAGGAGCATTTTTTTAGAAAACAGTTGTGGTGGTGGTAATGTTACTTTATAAGTTTATTGCAATTGTAACGTCAACATTGGTGAATTGTATTGTACATAAATTATAGATAATAAAATTGTTAAAATGTATCTTGTCATACAGATTCAAATACTTTGAAATATGCTTTCTACCATAGTTAACAGATCATTTCTATCTATACCCAGCACACATAATAGTACAAAAAGTGGTAGAGTAGAAAAAGTAGGGATTACTCCTCACATAATTTAATTAAGTTAGTAATATGGTAAGAACAAATTAAATGGAGATACTATATTAATATAAGCATAACAATCATAATCTAATATCACTCCCATCATAATTATAAAAATTCTAAACAAAGTATAGACAAATCAAGTCCATTTCATATAAAATGTATTATTAAAGAAGTTAGTTATCCAAAAGTTCTTTCTAATAGCGTTAAAAATAACTTATTATATTATCAGATTAATAGAGCTAAACACAAATCACAAAAATGGCAATACATTTCAATAGTCTTTCATGATAAAATTCACTGAAAGATTTTAATAACTAGAAATTTCTTAAACTGATATTCAGAGATAAGAAAATTCTAGCTAACCTAATACCAGTAACATACTAAATAATAAAACTTAGACAAATTTGATTTTAATTAGGAATAAAAATGCATTCCCTTTATCCCCACATTACTATTTTTATTCAACATATTCAATATTGTAATAAAAATTATAGTCAGAAAAGATTGCAACCAGCAAATATTATAAAAATTGCAAAGAAAGCAACACAGCTGTCTTTGTTTAAATATAACCACAATATAATCTACAGATAGCATATTACAAATAATAAAACAGAAAAAAATAAAGCCAGAAGTGTAAGCCTAGCATCTTGAAGGTTAAATTCTAAGATTATTCTAAAACCGAATACACCAACCACAGATTCAGGAAGTGGTGCCAATCTAAAGAAAGATAAATGTAAAGAAAGCCAGATTAAGTGATATCTAGTAGACAATAAAACCATATCTTCAATTTGATGAAATAAAATCGCTATTATGCTAGACTTTCTGTTAAAATAGCCTTTAAAAATGAGATGAAATAAATACATTTCAATTGGGAAAAATTGTCAGCAGTCACAAACATATGAAATAATACAGGAAAAGATATTTTTCAGGTTAAACAAAAACGGCAATGCATGAGAGTATGAATGTGTACAAGGAAATAAAGACAATAGAATATAGCAAATATGTGAATAAAACTAAATGAATATTGATGTATAAAACAGAAGTAATAATATCCTAAAAGATTTTAAGACACATGTTTAAAATTTCTACAACAATATTACAAAAAGGGGAAAGGGTAAACAAAGCTGAAGTATGTTATTAGACATTAATAAGTCAAAGCTGTGTCTCAAATGCCACAAAAATAGTAAATCAATGCAAAACTAATAGCTCATTGACAGAGAAACAGAATATGCTACAGTTACACCAATATATACGGATTATAGGTCAGAGAACCAAAGGGTAGAAGTAGGAGTGACCCTGCCTACTTTCAACGTACTTTAGAGATATCGTGAATGGAGATAAGGGATGGGGCATAAAACTGTGTACTCCTGCATCAACCAGTCATTAGATTTTGACTAACCCTAAGAAGAGGGCAAACACCTGGGCAAAGCAGCTGCTTCCTGCTGAAGGCAGAGCCTAATGAGTGACTCAGATGTGAGCCTTTAGCAGTCAAGAGTCCCGGTAGATGAAGAAATGAATACCTTGACCCAGAAAATGTGACCTTGAACAGTACTCCAGAGTATTCACTACAATGATTTAGAATAAAAGATTAAAATCATTTATCTACTACATGGTAAGAAAGAAGGGAATATAAAAACAGCAGACTTGACAAATAGGAAGAAATAGCCAGTGGGTGGATTTGAACTGAAATATGTAGCAGTTATATTAAATGGAAATTGGCCAAAGACCAAGATAGATATTATCAAACTGGAAATAAATAAAAAACAAAATATATAATGTTATTAAGAGGCACAGACTGAATACTATAAAAGAAAAAGAGAGAGACAGGTTGAAAATTTAAGAATAAAGAATATAAAATATCGAACCACTAAGAACAAGAAAGCTGGAATGACTATGTTAACAACAGAAATAAAAGACTTCAAAATAACAATTATTCACTGTATTAAGAGAGTCATTTCACAGTTACATAAGGGCCAATTAATCAAGGATACATCAGAACCCTAAGTGGCAAAAATGTAATAACAACTCAAAATTTAGGAAGCAAATCTTGTCAAACTGAAGGGAGAAATAAAGAAACCTATAAACGTAAGTGTGATTTTAATACTCTTCTCTCAATAATTAATAAAATAAGTAGATAAAAAATAAGAATAAAGAATGTTTGGACAACATTATCCAACGACTTGACCTAATTGATAATCCATTATAATTATAACTAATGACTATAAAATATACATTCTTTAACAGTAAACAAAATATGTTTATCAATATTTTTCATATGCTAGAATATAAAACAAGTTTTTATAAACTTAAATTATTTGAATAATAAAAAGTAAAGTATCTGAACAAAAAATGTGTTAAATTAGAATAGAATATGGTATTTTTAAAAATCCCAAATATGAAAAATAAACCCAGGGATGAAAGAAGATATCATAAAAGAAATTTTAGAATAATTAATAATCCCAAAGTATCAAAATTTGTGGCATGAAGCTGAAACAATTCATAGAGAAACATTTCTGAAATTAGAAGTTATTTGTAAAAGAACAGAAAGGTTTAAAAATTAGTGATCTAAGCTTCCGTCTAAGAAACTTGAAAAATAGCACATTTAAGCCAGAGTATAAATAAAACAAAGTAGAAGACATG
This sequence comes from Mandrillus leucophaeus, assembly GCF_000951045.1. Lineage (NCBI taxonomy): Eukaryota > Metazoa > Chordata > Mammalia > Primates > Cercopithecidae > Mandrillus > Mandrillus leucophaeus. Next base: position 1,150,324 of record NW_012107864.1, on the reverse strand, counting down.
AAATAATAAAGAGTATAGCAGACATCGCTGAATTAGAAACCGTACAAACAATAGAGAAAATAGAGAAAAAATGATGCAATTGATAAACCCTTAGAAATATAGAACAAAAAAAGATGACAAGGCAAAATTTCAATATAAAGGCTGCAAAAAGAATATCATTATCCCTAAGACATTGAAAAATAATAATGAACATATTATGAACAGTATTTTGTCAATAAATTTGACAACTTGGATGAAATGTAAAATTAAAATAAAAACAGAATGTACAAAAACTGGCTCAAAACGAAACAGAAAACCCTTTTGGCTCTACATCAATTTAAAATATGATACTTTTAACTGAAAAACTTCTCCAAAAAAAGTTCTAGGCCCAGATGTCTTTACTAGTGAATGCTGTCCAACATGTAAGACAGATATAAAAATCTTACAGAAATACTTTCGGAAGATAGAGAAAAAAGGACCATATCACAAATCATTTTATGAGAATACTATTTTAAAGTAAAACTTCAGAAGAACATTACAAGAGAGAATATTATAGACCAATATCGCTAATAAGTTAGGTGATGAAATTAATGTCATTAAGAAATCAAACATTCTAATACATAAATTTATATAAAAATAGTAGTAGATTCCTGGAATACAGGATTGGCTTGACTTACAGTCAATGTAATTCCTCATGTTAAGCAAATAAAGGAGAAAAAACATGATCAACTAACAATTATTTGATAAAATTCAACATTCATAGTAGAAATCATTAATACAGTAATCATTAATAGATCATTAATACAGTAGAAGGGCATTTCTCAATCTAATAAATGCCATCTAGAAAAAACATACAACCAGCAACTAACTATATATATATATCTTCATAATTTTAGGCAACCAAACTGGCAGTTATACAACAGAATGTTATATAAACAGAGATAGTCTTAAGACTATATATGTCTTATATATGTTTTCTCATATATATAAAAGAAACATTTATATATATATGAGAAACGTTTTTATATATACATATGAGAGAAAACATGTATATATTGACACTATAGTATGGAAAATATTTCTATATATAGAAAGCTTGGTTGCCTAAAATTAAGAACATAGCAAGGGTTCCCACTCTTACTATCTCAATTCAGTATTGCACTGGAGGTCTTAGACATCAAAATAAAGCATGACAAATAAGTATAAATCATCATATCAAAAAGAAAAAAATAAAGTTATTTTTTATCTCTAGACAACATAATTGTGTACATACACGATCTTTAATAATCTACAAAAACTAGAAAAAGTAATTTAGATTAGCAGCCTTACAAAATAAAAAATGTATAATAATTAAATATATTTGCATATACCACAGTAACTTAAAGGCAATTAGCAAATACATTCACAGAATAATAAAAAATCTGCTTTAAAATAATCATAAAATAGGTGTAAAAGCATTACACAGAAAAACAGAAATCATTATTGTGAGAAATAAAATAGACTGAAGTAAGTGGCATACTATATCATGTTCTTAACACTTTTTAATATGTTAATTTTTTTCAACACAATCCAATTCAATGTCAAAATTTTGTGTTTTTGCTTTGGTAAGAATTGTCAAGATCATGTTAAAATCTAAAGTGTATCTAGATATGCAAAGCAGCTATAAGATTAAAAACATCTTGAAAAAATGAAAGAAAATTGGAAGAATGATACTATGCACATTTTGAGCATTGTTTAAATATTATGAATAAAAATTTCAAGCATGCAGAAAAGTTAAAAGAACAATACAGTGAATACACATATACCCATCAGCCTAGCGCCCACAATTCTAACATTTGCTATATTGTTTTATCATATTTATCTATTCATCACTAATATACATGATAATATTTTTAATGACAATATGCATGGGTGATTGTATGTGAAGCTATGTACGAGAATACTAACAGCAATTACCTTGGAGAAGTGGGAATACAGGTGACTCTAACATCTTCCTTATGATTCTTTGAAATCTTATTAATTCTTTAAAAAAAAAAAAACTTTTTTTCCCTTGTTTTTAAATTTTTAGGTTTTTTTTTTTTTTGCCCAAAAAAAAAAAGAAGAAGGAGAGATTACATTCCAAAAGCACCAACTCACTTTAGGTACCACTTCCATAAACTGAGCCAGACCAGCATTTTTGCTTCTTGAGGATAAATGTCCTTCCCTATCTTTTTTTCTTGTTTACCACTGAATGCCAGTGCATGAAACAGTGGCTGGCACTTTGAAAGTGCTCAATAGCTCTTTGTGGAATGAATGAGTTACAATTATAGTCCTATCAAGGTTAATGATGTGTCTTTTGGTAGAGTTTACACGCTTCTTGAGCCCTGGGAAGAACATCTTCTTTAATGAATGGTGTGACTGATCCTGCTACCCTATAGAGTGGTTGTCCCTCTTTGAAAAGACCTGCCACGTGAGTGGATCGTTATTTTGGGGGCCCAAAGTAAACTTGAAAATTGTTATTTTGTGAATTTCTCTTCACATTCTTTACATTTCTGGTGTTCTTCAGGGTTTTATTTTTCTCCTAAGGTTGTTTACTTAATTATAGTTTCAAAATAATACATTTCATTCTGTTTTGGTATGCAGTTCTATGATTTATGATAGATGTAGAGTTTTATAGCCATCACCAAAATCAAAATATAAAATATTTTCATCACCACAGAAAGTTTCCCTGACCCCTTTAGTCAGTCCTCTTCCCACATTCTCAGTTCTCATCAAATACTAATTAATTTTTATCTCTATAGATTGATATTTGCCAGAATGTTATATAAACAGAAAAATACAGTTTTAACATATGGCTTCTTTAATTTAGCATAATGCTATAGAGAGTCATTCATGTTGTTGCATATATTGCTAGTGTTTTCATTGCTGAGTAATATTCTATTACATGAATGTACTGCAATTTGCATATTCATTCACCAGTTGATGGCCATTTGTGTATTTCCGGTTTAAGGTTATGTGAGACAAGCTACTATAAACATTTGAAATGGGAGAGTTTTTTTATCCCCCTTTCAGGACATGTGACAGGGGTATGGCTTGCTCCTTCTGTCACCCTGCTGCTCAACTGCCTAGGGGGAGCATACAGACAGACAGGTGCAGAGGCTGTGGGGAGCACTTTTGGGCTCCAGACCCATGGCAGTATCTAGAGGTGAGTGTCTATGACCCCTGAAGCCCGAGTGGGCATGTGTTACAGTGTGCTCTTTCAACTTTGCTGTTTGCAGACAACTTGTGTTAATCAGCTCAATAGACCCTCTGCCTTATCCTAAAGGCAGAGGACCAATGTGACAGCCTTCTTTGTCCTAAGTTCTTGCCCAGTGTAGGGGAAGAATCACACCACATGTGGGCTGGAAGGATGAGTACAAGGTTTTACTGAGTGGTGGAGGTGCTCTCGGCGAGAGAGATGGGGAAAAGGGAGTGGAGGATGGAGCAGGAAGGTAGTCTTCCTCTGAAGTCGCGCCACCCAGAAGCTGGATTCTTCTCTGACTGTCACCGGCTGAACTCCCCTAAGTGTCCAGACATCCTTCCTCTTCTCTCTTTCTCTGCCACGTTGCATTGTTCTGCCATTACTGGTCTGCTGGTTCTGATGTCCAGCCAATTGTGCGTGCCCCCTACAGTCTTGGGTTTAAATGGGCACAGGATCACACAGGCGGGCCAGAGTGATCGTGCAAAATGCAGCATGTGGGCATGAAAACAGGAGTGCCCGGTTTCACTTAAGTCCGTGGACACAGCCCGTAGGGTGGAGCCCTGGCCTGGGACCCTGTCCTTCTCTAACCGGCACTTTCCTGCCCCTCTCCCGTATCACATTCACATACAAGTCTTCTTACGTTCACATGTTTCCTTTATCCTTGGATAAATAAATGGGAATGAAATTGCTTCCACAAATACTAAGTATGGGTTTATGCACAAAGCACCATATTGCTTTCCAAAATCAGGATAACGGTTACTTCTGGGAAAAAATGAGGCTATGATCTCCAAGCATAGATAGGAGAATTGAGCTAGTGGAAATACTTGCTAGTGAAAATACTGCACAGGAATGTTTTTTATATTGTTGTTAAGCCGTATATTTTTGTTTTGTTTACTTTTTTACAGATGTATTACATTTTTCAATTCAGAAAGATGAAAAAATGGGGAGAGGGAGAACCTGAACCAAGAACATTATCCCCTCAATCAAGGTATGTGTTTAAATATTTGAAAAGAGCCCGAGTTCATTTATGTTTCCTATCTCACAAGACTGACATTTACAGCTAATGTTTAGTTAATTAGATTTAATATCCTATTCATATGGTAAACAAAATTTATTGGATGTTTACAACTTTCCCACCCAGTTTGAATAACAAAAGAATGATGAATAGTAGATTAATTAATGTGGCTTGTTTGGTGTGAATTTGAGCGATTACAGTGTATATCAAATATTTAATACTCTCTTGTGATAAATTTTTGATTATTGCAGAAGACTTGAATGACTGTTAACCAGTCAGGCTTTGGTTTCTTTGTAACATTAGCTTGTCCACTATGTGACTTTTGTATCTTTTCAATGTACCATATTTATATGTTACCCGACATACGTTTGGACAGTTTCAAAAGTGCCAAAGTTGCAATATTTTCTAGTTAAAAATCCTCAAAAATTATCTCAAATATTTTTTGTTCCGACTCCCTTTTTCTTTTGGTGATGACTTTAGTAGACTCATACTTAAGGCTGCTTAGACTTTATAAGTCTCTTTTATACATTGTTTTAACCAGCCCTTTAACATTTCAACAAGTTATAAACTTTCATTCAATCCTGTGACACTCCTGAGCATGGACTAGATGCATAGCTCTGTGTTAGTCACCGAGGGATAATAAAGATCAGTAGACATCTAATGCAAAAATGTGGAGTTGTCAGAAAAATCTGTTTTATTTTAGCAATGTTTATGGCTACTTGAATTTAAACAAGTTTTTTTTTTATTTTCCTTTGATTAAGCCTCATCAAATACGAATGTTGATTAAACCTTGTCAGTAGATGGATCTACATATTGAATTGATAGATAAAAGGTTCATTCACAAGATGAAAACGAAAGCAAACAAAATAAAATCATTACCTTGGGGGAAATGCCAAAAGACATTATTAATGTCTTTTGTGAATTCACATCAGAGATGAGATTTTTTTTTTCTTTTTTGGTTTTACAGAGTCCTAATTTCATTAAAAGTCAAATTTATTTAAGATTTATAATAAAGTGTATTAAAATAAACCAAGTAACAAAACAGTGAATGCCTGATAAAAATAAGTTGAATGCAATGCAGATGCCATTGATTATTCTGTAAATCTCTTTGTTTTCTGACCCCAACATCCTTTCTGGCTGTGTCATTATTTGCTCATTCCTTTTACACATTGCTTTGACTAAATTGATTTTTATATTAACTATTTAATGACTTGATGAATGGACCATTTGCCAAACATCAAATTCAGGTAAAATAGCAATAATATTTACATTTTTTGTGTGTTTAAAATATTATTGTTTTTACTGTTTATGATACAGTCAATATTTTAAGATAACAAAAATATTATTATTCAGATTGAATACTGCAGTCTCCTTTCCAAAAGCATTCCTAGGTTCCCTATAGAACATAACAACATTGCTTAGCTTAATGTTTTAAGTCCCTCCACCATCTGTTTACTGATGTGTCTCATGCTTCTTTTGACACATGCAGAAGACACAGGCAAAAGTGACCACTCTCTATATTTATCAGCTACTATTTGAAATCAATATTAAAGAAACTAATCAAATGTTGAGGTTGCCAGAACTCTTCTTTTAGGTTTCCCTTATTCTCTGTTCTTTAAATATTAAAAAAAAAAAAAAAGAAAAAGAAAATTAGTTGCCACATGCTCCCTCATTGTTATTTGGTTGTTTTTTAGGTTGCACATCACTTTTGGACTACTTCTAGGAGAAATAACAGGTCAATTAGTATGAGTTCCAAACACACCATCATTTTACAAAACATATTCATGGTAAAGAAAGAAATATTGATGACAAACACAATCAAGTAGCACATAATTCAAATATCTTAGAGGGAAATTTTGGCTTCCTAATAGCAATAATGTAACACATAAAGAATGTTTAATCTAATTTTTAAAATACAAGTATTTTCACTTTGGGAACTTCCCCCTCCCTACTCTGTTTGAAAGCAAAAATGTTTTTTAGTCTTTTTGCCCTTCCAGGTACTTCTCAGTATCTGTCAGGAAAATAATTAAATAGGAAGCTAATTTTCAGTATTGAAAGGAGATGAAATCTGCTTTATTTCTTTAAAAAATTGAGTTGTGTTATCTAAGGCATAGCTTTCTACACATTATAATTATGTAATGTTATATTCTTCTTCTGTCCCCTCTTTATTCTTTAAAGGGAATGCTCAATTAAAAGAGATCACATTGATCTGATAGAAGACAAAAAGATTAAAGTCAATTATATGCATACCACGGACAAGGAACTTTTACTAAAAATCTGGGGTGACTTGTATTAGAAGTCTACAAGTATTCTGAGTCTATACCATCACCTTGAAATAGAAAATAGAGTACCTATATATTCATGGCAAATAATTTTAGAATAAACTGCAAACCAAAACAATGTGATAAATAGTTTCCTTGGGAGAATAAATACACTCTGGAACTCAAGTCATTGTGCATGGATATATTTTAGATTTCTAAACTGATAAATGAAAACTCCCCAGGAATGGCCATCTTCCTAGCGTGGAATCTAGAATATACATCATGTATATTTTCAACCACTCTATTAACAGACTCAGCATATTCTTTCCTTTCAAGGCTTCACTCACTGTTTGCATTTAGCACCCTGCCTTTCACACTTCAGCTGTAGTATGCAAAATTTTACTCACTCTAACAGAAACAATCAGATCATTTCTCTGTGGGAGTAAAACCCACATAGATCATGTTACTTGAGTTAACAGAGTATAAATGTTATAAATGTTCATCTTTCAGTTTGAATCACTATTGGAAAATCCTGGATTCTCCTGAAACCTTTTGAATCTCAGTGTGAAATAAACCATGAATCTATGAGCAATGTCAGAAAAAGGAATAGAGGATGGTGCCTCACTCAGGTTGGATCTGGGAGGTACTGATGTGGTTTCTACAGTCAGATCCTCCTGGCTCTCTCAGTAGCTCCGCTCTGGTCGTCTGAGATGTTGGATGGGGTAGCAGGTTCCATTTTGCATCTATACTCTTAACGATTCTTTACTCTGCTAACTAACATTGCATTTTATAAAATTAACATGTTCAAAACCTGTAGGTTACCTTACCATTTTACACAGTCACTGGCATTCTACTGAATTTCTAAGAAAGAAAACAAATGGACTTGTTTGCCCTAGTCATGGGAATGTTTCTCAAGTGGAAAGAAAAGTACATCCATTAGTCTAGTAAAGACCACAACAATTTATTTATGGTCTTCATTGAAGAGCCCTTTCTGGTCAAAAAATCTTGCCAATATTAATGAGATTTTTTATCTTTACAGAAAGAAGGGAGGCCTGAAACAAGAGAGCACAGTAGTAGAGAAAAACATAATTAAACTCTTTGCCCTCTCTTTGAGCATATTGTTTCTTTTCGACTCCAAGACTAATTTTCAGTTATGGTTTTATTGAGATATAATTCATATAGCACAGAGTTTATCATTTAAAGTGTACAGTTTAATGTTTTTTTTAAAATATCCGCAGATATTGACAACTACCACCAAAGCCCATTGTGGAATATTTTCATTACCTCAGAAAGAAACCTTATGCCTTTTAGTCATCAGTCACCCTTTTACTTTTTATACCTTTATACCTATATTAGCAACCACCACCAAAGTCCATGTAGAATAGCCTTATAACATTTATCTGTCACCCCTCCTTTCTCCCAGCCCTAGGCAACCATTAAATTATTTTTGTCTCTGTAGATTTTCCTCTTATGAACATCTCATATAAATGGAATTAAGCAACACGTGGTCATTTGTAACTGCCCTCTTTCACCTAGCATAATGTTTTCAAGGTCCATCCATGCTGTAGCATGTATCAGCAGTCCATTCCTACTCTTCTTCATTAATGAATAATACTGTATTGTGTGAATGTACCACATTTTATTATCCCTTCATGAATTGATGGAAATTTATTTCTTTCCACAATTTCACTATTATGAATAATGTTGTTATTTAACATTCGTGTACAAGTTTTGAGGGGAAATTTCTTTTCATTCTCTTGGGTAAATGCCTAGGAGTGGAATTAGTGAGTCAAATGGTAAATCTGTTTAACTATTTCAGAAATGGCCAGACTGATTTTCAGAGTGACTACACCATCTTACATTCCAACCAGCTATGTATAAGCCTTCTGAATTCTCCACATCCTCACCACCTGTTATTATCTAACTTTATAAATACAGTCATTCTGTATGTGCATAGGAAGAGGTATTTCATGGTGGTTTTGATTTGCATTTCTGTGGGGGCTAATGACATTAAACTGCATACTTTAATAAGCATCTCTTCTTGTGTTTATTGAACATATGTATGCTTCTTCGAAGAAATATCTGTTCAGATCCTTTGGCCATTTTTCATTGGATTATTTGTTTCACTATTATTGAGTTGAAAGTATTCTTTATATGTTTTAGATAAAAACCCCTTATTGGAAGGAAAATTTACAAATATTTTCTCCCATTTATGGATCTTTCAGTTTTCTTGAGGTATACTAGAAAAAAAAAAAAAAACCTGTATAGAATTTTGAAATTTTGAGCAAATCTAACATCTATTTTCTTCTTTTGTTGTTCATGCTTTTGATGTTAAATCTATGATTCCATTGCCAAATCCTAGGTCATAAAGTTTAAGTTGCACATTTTCTTCTAAAAGTTGTATAGCTTTAGTTCTTAATTTAATTATGTGGTCCATTTTGCATTCGTTTTTGTATATGGTGTGAGGTAAGAGTTCGATTTCTTTGCTTTGCAAAGGGGAAACCCAGTTGTTCTGTCACTATCTGCTAAAAATATAGTTATTTCCTCATTGAATGCTCTTGTCACACTTGCCAAAAATCAGTTGAACCATAGACACATGGGTATATTTCCAGACTCTCAATTTTAGCTTTTTTATTTATGCATGTTTTCTTTCACTGGTAATATGCTGTCTTAATTAATATTGCTTTGTCATAAGTCCAAATTGAGAACTGTGATTTCTTATTTTCAGATTGGTTGGCTATTTGGGATTGCTTGCAATTCCATACAAATTTTAGGACTAATTTGCCAATTTTTATTTTCAAAAAGCAAGCAAGATACTATTTTTGTTATGTGATCTCTGGGGTATCACTTCTCCAGCTGGAAACCTCTGTGTCTGGTGGTGTCTTTTCCTGAGTTCTTGTCCTGCCTCCAGGAAGAATGAAAACCCTGTAAACCCTGGCCTCCTGTTTCAGGGAGCAGGCAGGAGCCCCACTGTCCTGGGCGGGGCTGCAGCCATCCAAGTTGTGGCTACAGATCTGAGCCTCCCTGTGGTCTTGGGGGGCTGGGAGCAGGCAGGATCCCTGCCATCCAGGTGCAGCTGCAGCCTCCCAATCAGCACTGCAGACTGCGGCCTCCCACTCCATGGAGGAGGCAGGATCTCCACCCCTCTGGGTCCAGCTGCAACCGCACAAACCACGGCTGCAGACTCAGGCGTTGCTCTGTGTGTCTTTTCATCCCATAGATTAGCTCCCACTTATAAGTGAGACCATGCGGTATTTGGTTTTATTTCTCAGTTACATCATTTAGGGTAATGGCCTCCAGTTCCATCGAAGTTGCTGTAAAAGACATCACTTCATTCTTTTCTGGCTTAGTAGTATTCTGGAATTATTTTCATACTTTCATTTTTGGATTGTTTATTTCGAGTATATGGAAATGCAACTTATTATTGTCTGTTAATGGATCTTGCAAATTTGTTGAACTCATCAACTAGCATTAACTCTAACAGTTTTTTAAAAATTAATTCTTTACAATTTTCTGTGTGTAAGGCTATGTCTTTAAAATGGGAATAGTTTTCCTTCTTCTTTTCCACTACATGCTTTTTATTTAATCTTCTGTCCTAATTATCCTGGCTAGAACCAGCACAGTGTTGAATAGCAGTGGTAAAAACAACATTGTTATCTTGTTCCTATTCTTAGGGATCTTAAGGCTCTCAGGAAAGCATACAGTCTTTCGCCATTAAGGATGATGTTGTCTATGGGTTAGCATAGGTCTAATTAATCAGAATAGCATTCCTTCTGATTTTAGTTTGATGAGTGTTTCTATTAAGAAATGGTTTTGGATTTTTTTTCAAATGCTTTTCATCTATCCATTTAGATGATCTTGTGGTTTTTTCTTTTTAATACCATTGACATTGTATATTACATTAATTTGCTTTGGAATAAGTAAAACAACTTTAAATTTCTGGAATAAATTTATTTATTTATAATGGTGTATAACACTTTTTATATGTGGTTGGATTCAGTTTGCTTGTATGCTGTTCAGGATTTTTGCATCTGTTTTCATATTTATCAGTCTCTAATTTTCTTGTGATGTCCTTGTTTGGTTTTAGTATCGGGGTCAGGGTATTACTGGTCTTACAGAATAAGATGGGAAGTATTCCCTCTTGTAATTTTGGAAGAGTTTCAAAAGAATTTTTAATCTTTAAACTTTTGGTAGAATTCACCAGTGAAGTCATCTGGGGCTGGGATTTTCTTGTGTGGATAGATTCAGATTACTAATTCAACTTCTTTATTTTTCACAGGCCTACACAAATTATTTTTGTTTTGTTTTGTTTTGTTTTTGAGACGGAGTCTTGCTCTGTCACCCAGGCTGGCGTACAGTGGTACTGTCTCAGCTCACTGCAACCTCCAGTTTGCAGGTTCAAGTGATTCTCCTGCTTCAGCCTCCAGAGTAACTGGGACAACAGACGTGTCCCACCACGCCCGGCTAATTTTTGAATTTTTAGTAGAGATTGAGTTTTTCCATGTTGGCCAGGCTGGTCTTGAACTCCTGGCCTCAGGTCATTTGCCTGCCTTGGCCTTCCAAAGTGTTGGTATTGCAGATGTGAGCCACTGCATCCGGCCCAACTTGTATTTTTAATCTAAAATCATTTTTGGTAGTTTGTATCTTTCTGGGCATTTTTCCATTTTAACAAAGTTGTCTAATTAGTTGGCATTCAAATATTCATAGTATTCTTTTACAAGCTTTTATAATTTCTTTGAAGTTGGTAATGCCTTCCTCATTTCTAATTCTAGTAACTTGAGAATTTTCTCTTTTTAATTGAACTACCTAGCTAAGGTTTGTCAATTTGTTAATCTTTTCTAAAACTCAGTTTTCAATGTAATTGATTCTCTATTGTTTTTCTATTATTTATTTCATTAATTCCCTCTCCAACTTTTATTCTATTGCACTTTCTGCTTGCTTTACATAGTTTGCTCTTTTTTTCCCAGTGTCTTCATCATGCAAGTGGAAATTTGATTTCAGATGTTTATTCTTTCTAAATAAAGGTATATATAGTTATTAATCTCCCTGTAATCACTGCTTTAGTTACATACTGTATGTTAGAACAAGTTGTTTCTTTATTTTCATTAATCTGATAGTAATTTCAAATTTTCCTTTTGGCTTCTTCTTTGACTCATTGATTATTTAGGAATATGTGGTTTTATTTTCATATGTTTGTGAGTTTTCCAAATTTCTTTCTCTAATTGATATGTAATTTTATTCAGCTGTGGTTGGAGAAGGCACTTCGCATCATTTGTAGGTTTTAAAATCTGTTGAAGCTTATTTTAGGCCTAGTACATGATCTACCTGGTGAGTTTCCAACCTCACTGAAGAAGAACTTATGTTCTGTTGCTGTTCGCTGGCATGTTTCACAGATATCTATGGTGTTGTAAAGATGTCCAGCTGGTTTATAATGTAGTTCCAGTCATTTATTTTCTTGTTAATCTTTCTTAGATTTTTTTTATCAATTATTGAAATTGATGTTTTGAACTTTCCAATTATTGCTGTAAAACTGGGTCTTTACTCCTTATTTTCTGTCAATTTTAGTTTCAGGTATTTTCATACTCTGTTGTTAATTGCATATATGTTTACAATTGTTATATCCTTGTGGTAGGTGTATGTTTTTATTATTATAAAATATTTATCTCTCTGGTAACTCTTTAAAATTTGTTTTTAGGGCTATTTTCTCTGATGTCAGTAGAGCCACTATATCTTTCTTGTGATGGCAGTTTGCATGAAATATCTTTTCCATCCTTTCACTTTCAGACTATTGCATCTTTGAATCAGAAATATGTCTCATGTAGACAGAATATGATTGACGCTTATTTTGTATTGTTTTGCTTTAATCCTGTCTGACAATTTGCCTTTTCATTGGATTGTTTAATGTGTTCCAATTTAATATTACTGTGGATATAATTGGATTTACATCTGTGATTTTACCTTTTGTTCTCAATATGTGGCATGTCTTTTTTGTTCCTCTATCCTCCTTTAATATCTTTTTTTGCTTTAAGTGAATATTTTATAGTGTAACACTTTAATAATTTTAATTATTTACTTTTTGAGAGTTTTCCTTAATGGTTGACCTAGGACTTGCCACCTGTATCTTAACTTTTCAGATACATCTCCATATTCACATTCACTTAATTTCAGTGAAATATATAAAATTTTTTCTCATATATCTTGATTCACTTTGAGGTATTATTGTTCTACAAATTACATCTATGAATATTATGCACTCAGAAATACAGTTATAATTATTACTTTACATGATTTTGTCATTCAAAGAAGAAATAAGTATATGTATAGATTTCGTTATTTTAATCTTCTTATATATAATTTCCGATTCTCTTTATTTTGAGTTACTGTCTTCAGTCATTTCTGTAGCCCAATAGCATCTTTACTATGCTGTGTCTATTTGTAAATCACTTCTCATTTATTCTACTTGGAGTTCTTTGAGATTCTTAGATGCATATATTAATATTTTTCAAAAATTTGGAAAATTTCAGCAATCATTTATTTTAATTTCTTTTCTGATTCTTTATTTATCTCTACCCACACTGATTCTCCTATTACATGTATATTGATGCACTTAAAGGTGACCAACACATCTCTGAAGCTTTGTTAAATTTTCTTCAATAATTTTTCTGGTTTTCTGATTGCATAATTTCTATTGGTCGATATTCAAGTTCACTAAGTCTTCTGCCAGTTTACATCTACTATTAAGGCCTTCTAGTAAATTTTTCATTTTAATTATTTTATAATTTAACTTCAGCATAGCCATTTGGTTCCTTTTATACTATCTCTTTATCGATATTCTTTATTTAATGAGTTACTGTTACCATAACTTCATGTAATTTATCATTGTTTTCTTTAGTTCTTCAAACACATTTATGATGGAAATTTTTGTGAATCCCAAAATCTGGATCACTTTCACGGGCAGCTTATGTTGCCATTTCCAGAAAATTAGATGACTTGTTTTCCCCAGATTATGGGTCGTTTTTTTCTGTTTCTGTTGTCTCATACTTTTGCATTGAAAACTGGACATTTGTGATGTTATATTGTAGCAACTCAGGGTGCTGGTCACTTCCTTCCCTTTCTCCAAGACTTATTATTGTTATTTGCTCTTTTACTTGTTTGTACATGGTTGGGTTATTTTACTGAATGCTCTACTCAGTGCCAAGTCTCTGATGTTGCTCCTTGGGGAATGTGGCTTTGGATATTCCCACTGTCACCTTGGAACATCTGTGGTTTTGACAAGGATGCCTTTTCTTTTATTTGACTGCACCGATTTATCAGCCTCCACTGATTACAGACTGATTGCTCTATTTTTTCCCCCAACAATGCCTTGGGATATATATTAATTCACATAACAATCCCATAAATTCTCATTTCTTTAAAGGGAAAGTTCTTGAGGTGCGTGTCTCATATTTATTCTAACTCCAGAAAGTTTCTTCCCAGATACTTATTCCATGTTTACCTCCAGCAAACCAGTAAGTCTATAGGCTTAGCATGTGTCTACAATGAAGCTATCAGTCTGGTTCCAGTTGCCTTTCTCTACATTATTCACTTTTTTTTTAAGTGTACCCTTAGGCTTGAAAATCTCCATCCTCTGTTGCAAAAGAAGGAAGTTTTTTGGAGAAGGCTTTTGAACCCTCTCTTCTACAGTATGTTCCCCTTAGCCCCACGACCCTTGGCATGGCTGTGGAGTTGGGATTGAGGGCAATGGCTGTGCTTCTCTCTGAGTGACACCCTCCTTTTAGGAGTTGAGTGATTAATGTAGGAAATAACAACAGTGTCAGGTTTCTTGGCTTGTTGCTTGATGTGAAACCTGCACCCCATGAGCCAGGGCAAGTGGGAATGATGTCCTCACATTCTCCGCAGTGCCACTCCCAAGATAGAGCCTCCAAACCACATATGGGGGCTAGGTGGAAAAAAAAAGGGATGCTCACCTCTCACCACACTCACCTGAAACTTAGCCTCAGTAACAGATAACCGAGAACAAGATGAGAAATCCTGGTGTTCTCGCCTTCCAGGAAGATAATCACTCTGACTGGGACTGGGAGTTGGGTGGGGTCAGATCTCTGTGCACTTAGTTGTAACACGCAAAGTAGAGTTTCCATTGTTGGGAGGAGGGAAAGCATGGATCCTGGTTCAGAAACTGTAGAGTCTGTTAATTCTTATCAAGTTTTCATTGATTTTCTTGTGCAAATACATATTTATTTACTATATATCTTTAGGGCCATTTCCAGAAAATTAGATGGCTGTAATTTTTACAATTTTCAACAATTTCACTGAAGAATGGGTTCGTGGATCTCCTCATGTTGTTATACTGGAAGTAGCTCCCTTATGTCTATTTTTAAGTCTCTTTCCATGTCGTCATTCTTCTCAAACTGTGAATAACATCTGAGTATTCAAGATATTCCAGGAAGTTTGGCAAGGCAATATGATAAACTTGGAGTGGCTTTATACCCCTTGATTTAATGCACATATATAGAGTAAAATATATATATTACAGTACATATATTATTGTAACAACACATATGATTCAGATAGGTTTTAAACATAAAATCTGAAACAAACAAACAAAAAAAGAAACCCCTTATATTAGAGTTTTCCAGAGGAATAGAACCAATAGGATATATATTCACTTTAAAGGAAGTTTATTAAGTTATTAGGGAGAATTGGCTCACATGATTGCATGGTGAAATCTCATGGTAGGCAAGCTAGGGAAAGAGAGAAGCCAGTTAGTTCAAGTTGGAAAGCTTCAAAACCAGGGAAGCTAACAGTACAACCTTCAGTCTGTGGCTGAAGGTCAGAGAGACCCCATGAAGTCACTGTTGCAAGTCCCATAATTCAAAGGCCAAATAACCTGGAGTCTGATGTCCAATGGAAGGGGGAGTGGAAGCAAGCATCTGGCATGGGAAGAAGAAAGAAAAACAACCAGAAGACTCATAGGTGAGATAAGCAAACTTATCCCACCGTTTTCCACCTGTTTTGTTCTAGTTGCACTGGCAGCCGATTGGATGGTCCCCACCCACATTGAAGGTAACTCTTCCTCTCCCAGTCCACCAACGCAAATGTCAATCTCCTCTGGAAACACTCTCGAAACACACCTAGAAACAATAAGTTACCAGCCATGTAAGCATCCCTCAGTCCAATCAAGTTGACACCTAATATTAACCATCACAACACTCTGGTAGTGGGTTACCTGAGGCAACATTTCCAGACCCTTAGCATTACTTGCAACTTCCTACAGGATGTGTATTGGGAAGATGGCAAGTGACCCACCTGTCAGTAGGCAAAGAGTAAAATTTGAAACCAAACTTGGCAAACAATACATAAAAATAAAATTACCTGTGATCTATAATAATATCTTCCTGAAAACTTAGAAGACTTGCTTATTCTGTGTTGTATATTAAATGGTGTAATGTACATTATGTTATGCAAAATTAAACTAAAAGATACAGTTTTCAAGGGCTCTCTAATTTAAAACAAGAGTATGAGCAAAGTACTGAATTCTTTCACAATTTAAAATGAAATATAGAAGAGATTAATGTAATATAAGCCTACATAGTCTAACAAACAACAAAAACAATTGTTTAAAGATTCAGTTCTAGTTACAAAAATATTCTATTACTTCTAAGGCCTACCCTTTGCCCTCAACTTCTATAGACATGTCCTTCTCATAGCTCTTCATCTTTCTATATTCCTTCTTCTTTTCCCACAAGATTTTACTATGCAACTTTTTATGTTCACATGATTTTAACCGCATTCTTGCACCTAATTATTCCCCAAAGAACATCTCTGTTTTGTCCTTTCTCTCTCCCTTTATTCCACCAATCTAATTACATAGAGCATTGTGTTACAGAAAAATACTGACAGATCATTTTCCCAGTCGACTTCCCCAACTATTAAGATGAATCTTACCCCTCACTTTCATTTTCTCCTTCTATTGACTCTAGTGCTGAATTTAGCACAGCCTCTAAAATGAAAGTGTGCTAATGATTTCAGGGAACTATAAAACATGAAGATTACAAATATTTCGATATACTGCCAAGAGAACATAACACAGTACTCAATGTATCACCACTTGACAAATAGTTTCAGACTTTTAGGGTTTCTTATGAAGCTAAAATTAGAAGTTTGAAGTGCTGTAATAGAATATTGTGTACATTCCTAATTTATTTTCAAGATACTCAAATCATCAAGAAGAAATCTGCTTCTAAGATGCTGATTTTGAAATATGTTCCCAGTGTATTTTGAGAAAGTAGAATACTTTCCTGCTTGCCAGTTATCTTGTTAACTTTGGCATTATATCGTTCTTTGCACAAAATGTGTTTCCCAACCTGAGTATTGACTGCCAAATTATTTCTTGCTACAAATATACAAACAAATACAGATTCCACCAGATGCTTTCTGTTGTCTTTCCTTTAATTAACTTTTTGGTAGAATTCTTATTTGGGGTTGGTTTTCAAGTATGGAATTCCTACTCAAGGATTCCAGCTTATCCATGGAATCATGCTGCACTCACACCCCAACCAAACCCAAAATCAGATTTTTTTAAATTCATATATTAGCATCTTGTAAATTAAATTAGAAGTGTTCCACAGTAGTGTGATCACTCATAATATCTAGCAAATAAGTCCTTAATTGAAAAATAGCTTATAATTTTGGAATTTAGCTGAATGATTTAAAATGTCATCTACGAAGGATAAGGTAATAGGTGCTCAAGTCATACTGAAAGTTTTAAATCTGAATTCTGCCATTTACTGGCTATATGAATTTGAAAAAAATAGAATACTGTATGCACCACATTCCTTATTAAAATAGGTCTAATAAAGTATGACGTTCACAGGGTTAAGTGTGATAGTGCCTATAAAGATTAAATACGGGCCGGGTGTGGTGGTTCACGCCTGTAATCCCAGCACTTTGGAAGGCAGAGGCGGGTGGATCCCAAGGTCAGGAGATTGAGACCATCCTGGCTAACATGGTGAAACCCCGTCTCTACTAAAAATACAAAAAAATTAGCCAGGTGTGGTGGCAGGCGCCTGCAGTACCAGCTACTCAGGAAGCTGAGGCAAGAGAATTACTTAAACCCAGGAGGCAGAGGTTGCAGTGAGCCGAGACCGCGCTGCTGTACTGGAGCCTGGGCGATAGAGTGAGGCTCCATCTCAAAAAAAACAAACAAACATTACATGTGATAATAGTTAACAAATGAACTCCTGCCATGTATGGAGTTTTAGCTTTTAATAATAAAAATTTAAACTACTTTGCCAAGTGCTATATATTGTTTTTAAGATTATAAGTTGACTATATCATGTTACTTTTGCAATTAAAAAAACCTGTTAAGTAATACACAGTTGTGTGAAGGTCGCTTAGCTAGTAAATATATGAGCCGAGAGAGGGAACATAAAACTCAATATTACACAGTACTGAGTATAATCAAAAGCTCATAATGTTTTAAAATAGCATTTATTGAGTGCTTAATAAGTGCGATGGAGGGGTGTGTTTTAATCATTTGCATTTTTAAGAACTCTTAAAAAAATCAGCTGTTCATATTCTCCATTTCCAGAAAACAATAACTTGTTTCTTCCATCTTTCTAATGGGTTAAATTACTCCCTAAATTATTACTTTTTTTCTTTTAGTAGGCACTATAAAAAGAGCTCCTTTGCCCAATATCCTTTACCAGAGCCTGGAGGAACAGTTGATATCTGTGAGAAAGAATGAAGTTTATTGACCTTAAATACTAGGGAAAACTCTGATGTCAGCCAACTCAATATTAATAGGTGTTGGATATCTACAGATATAAAATAAGTAAATAAATTTCTCTCTGTCTTTATAAAACATATGGATATCATTAAATTGAATTTTAAGTAGACTGACATAATGTGTTGTGGACTATTCCAAAGGAAGATTTCCAGGGACATGGAAAGTTATTAAAATCATTTATTCTGTCTACTCAGGAGGCTGAGACAGGAGAATCAGTTGA
Organism: Mandrillus leucophaeus; assembly: GCF_000951045.1. Taxonomy (NCBI): domain Eukaryota; kingdom Metazoa; phylum Chordata; class Mammalia; order Primates; family Cercopithecidae; genus Mandrillus; species Mandrillus leucophaeus. The sequence goes on along the minus strand of NW_012107864.1, from coordinate 1,131,841 downwards.
GTCCGGGAGACAGAGGTTGCTGTGAGCCATGATCATGCCACTGAACTGCAGCCTGGATGACAGAGTGACTCTCTGTCCTCCCGCCAAAAAAAGAGAGAATTAATGTCCATAAATACAGTGAATTTGTATGCTGGTTCTTCGCCTGTCAATTTTCTTCTCAGTCAGATCTCTAAATGACTAGTCTTTAGATGTCAAAATAATTATTTTGAAATTCATTATGCTGTCGATTTTATCAATAGCTCATTCCTTTTATTTAATATGCAGTATTCCAGTATGGATATACCATAGTTTACCCACTCACCTTCTGTTTGACATTTGGATTGCTTCCAGTTTGGGAAGTGCTCTGAATATTCATGTAAAGGTTTTGTATACCAATATGTTTTTATTTCTGCTGGGTTAGCACTTAGTAGTGGAATTGCTAGATCTCCTGTTAGGTATATGTTTAACTTTAAGAAACCGTCAAACTATTTTCCAGAGTGTATTAGCTTATATTCCCACCAGCCAGTTATAAGAATTCTAGATACTCCATATCTTTGTTAGGACATATTTTTAGTTAGATTTTTTAAATTTTATTTTAGATCTTCTAAGAGATTTGAAGTTTTATTTACCTATGATTTTAATTTGCTTTTCTCCAAGGAATAATGATGCTAAGCATTTGTGCATTTATTTTCAATCCTTGTGCATGTCTCTGTGTGTGTGCAAAGTGTTCAAATATTTTATTCACTTTTTAATTGGGTTGTTACCTTATTATTGAGTTGTGATAGGCCTCATACTTTCTGGATATAATTTATTTACTAGATATATGATTTGCAATTATTTTCTCGCTATAAGTGGCATGCTTATTCTTTTAGCAGTTTCTTTCAAAGAGCAGCTCTTAACTTTTATGACATTCAGTTAACCAGTTATTTTTATTTTATAGATCATGCTTTCAGTATTGCATCTAAAACATTTTATGCCTAGCCTGAAGTCACAAAGATATGTTCCTATTTTTTTTCTTTGATAAATCTTAAATTTTATGCTTCATATTTAGGTCTAAGATTCATTTTTAGTTTTTTTGTATATGATATGATACAAGATCGAAATTCACTTTTATATGGATAGCTAAGTATTTCAGCATTATTAATAGAAGAAAAATTATTTACTGATTTTGGTAAATTAACACTGAAACTTTGTGAAAATCAGTTAATCATATGTGTTAGTCTATATCTGACCTCTATTCTCTTGCACATTGCTTTGTCTATACGTATTATAATAAATCAAAATCTTGATTATTTAGCTTCATAGTAACTCAAATTAAATCAGTTAGTGTAATAATAGTTGTCCAGAGTCATCCTCTTCTTCAGGTTGTTTGGGCTAGTTTAGATCTTTCGCATTTCCCTGTGGTTATTTGAATGAGTATGTTGATTGCTACAAAACAATTCTGCTTGAAATGTTATTAGAATTATGATGTAACCATACATCAATTAAAAAAAAAGACCTCTTTAATAATGTGATACATGAACACATCATGTATCTCAATTAATTTAGATATTCTTCAATTTCTTTCAGCAATATTTTCTACTTTTCAGTGTAAACATCTTACATGTTTTAGTATTTTTATTCTCCAGCAGATTATAGTTCTTGATATTTCTATAAATCCTACTGTTGTATTATTAGTTAAGTTTTGAATTGTTCATTGCTAGTGTATAGAAATATAACTGATATTAGAATATTGG
>NW_012107864.1:1120815-1123360 GCF_000951045.1 Mandrillus leucophaeus | reverse complement strand
TAATTCCCCCCTAGTCCAATGTTGGTGAGATTTTTTTTTCAGTTTTAGATGTTGGATTTTATAAAATGCTGATTGTTTTAAGAAAACACCTATTAAGTTGACATATGGTTTTATTTTTTTAATCTGTTCATATGGCAAATGACATTAATTACTATCTAATGTGAATGCAAAGTTTCATTCCCGGGATTAAAACAAACTCAATCATTTTCATATATTGCTGGATTCACTTTGCTAAAATTGTTAAAAGAATCATACACCTATATTCATATGGTGTACTGATCTGTGTTTTTCTTTACTTGTATTCTGTGTGACAGACTTTGGTATCACAGCAATGTTGGTCTCTTTCAAGGATATTGGCATTATTTCCTCTCATTTTTTGGGGGGAAGATTTTGTGTAGAATCTGTTTTGTTACTTGTTCTTTAAATGTGTTGGAAGAATTCATCGGAGAAATCATATAGGCATGGCATGAACCAACACTGTCCAATGAAACACTTACATATATGAAGCCAATTACATGTATTTAGATCAAGAGATCAAGAAATAAGAAAAGATAAATGGGCCAGTAGTCTAATTAACTTTTAGATGTTGAAACATTATTCTGTAGAATGAATAAAACCATTTACATATTAAATATTATTTTATTAACATGTTGATTTCAACTGTGTACTTTTTTAAATGACAAAATGAAAGTTGCTAAATATGAGGTATAATATCTAAATGTATGCTTCATTATAAAATAAAACTTTAAAATAATAATTTTTAATTCAGAACATTGGTGGTAATAACAAATTGTGATTCTATGTTTTATCTTGGTAAAAAAAATCAAAACATTTGACTACAGACACATATTTATAGTAATTAAAGAAACCAATGATTACCAATATATAAGTTGCATTTTTAATATTTGTTGACATATATAGGAGCAAAATGAGTTCTGTTTATTAATAATACCACCTATTTTACAGTTTTGCTGGTGTTCAGTAAGATTGCATTAAAAAACTCTTAGGTCCTCCCATGCTTTTCTCACTAGTGATATATAAAATTTGATTCTGCTTTAATCTCAGACTTACACATTCCTATTATTCTCCCTGCATGTATACTATTTCCTTTTTTGGTATATAATGTAGTTGCAGAGTTAGCAATATTAACAAACACATGCTTAAGAAACCATGACCTCTAAGTTAAGAACACATCTCTGGCATTAATGACTTCCAAATATATTTCACCTAAGACCTTTTAAGTCATTGATGTCAGGAAATGTCTAACCTTGGTTTCTTAATTATTATCTTAAATTGTGAAAACTCTTACAAAGAACATAAAAATTAAACATATTTCCATTTGAGAAGATAGAATGCTCTATTTTTGTGGGTACAGTGTTATACTCTAGTACTAGTCAAAAGTCTAGTCAGTAAGCAGTAGAAAAACACTATTAATCTTAAGGAATTAACTCTCCAGAGTTCAACTTTATAGTCTTGGTTACTGTTTAACTGATAATTGTATGAATTGTAATAACTAACAGATTTGCAAAACTGTATATTATGCTCATCCCTGGGATAAAGTCTATATATCAAAGCTGTCACAACTCTTCAAATAATAATATTGATAGTAATAGCTCAATTTATTCCCACTAACATTTTGTACACACATTCCTGGCATGTAATATCATATGACAATATGAAGATAGCAGTGACTGGAAGGACTCTGAAAGGAAACATCCAAAGCATCGTAATCACCTACTGATTGTATGGATGCTCCTTGTGTTAATTTGTTGAGCTGCATATTTGTGTTTTTTATGTGTATTAAAATTTTATAAAAAGTTTTGAAGCTTAAACTTTTTAAAGCATTTTATATACACAACTTATTATACACATTTTATATACACAACTTAAAAAGCATTTTATATACACAACTCATGGGAAACAAACAGAATAGCTGAATGTATCTGTCATCCTGAGGCATTGGTTGAAGAACTGGTAAATTCATAAACCCTATGTATTTACTGACATGAATACAAGTAAAACAGTTTATTTATTCTTTCATTTACAATCAGAGTTTTGTTCAATTCAAAAATCATTGACTTGATAATGGAAAAGGAACTGTGAGATAATAAACCACAAAGTTTTTGTATATCAGGCAAATCTGTCACTTTATAGGTAGGAATATAGTTAATATTAATTATCAGATTACATCACTAAAGCATCTGCAGAAACCAAAAGCATGAATGATGTAACAGTTTCCTTCACTAGATGACTCCTTTTTAATCTGTTTGCTTTCATTCTGATGTTTCTCTTTAAACCTCTGCTTCCCAGGGCCTTTAGAGTCATGTATTAGTCTGTTCTAACACAGCAATGAAGAAATACCCGAGACTGGGTAATTTGTAAAGAAAAAATATTTAATTGACTAACAGTTTAGCATGGCTGGAGAGGTCTCAGGAAACTTACAATCATGGCAGAAGGTACCTCTTCACAGGGCAGCAGGAGAGAGAATGAGTGCCAGCAGGGGAAATGCCAGACGCTTATAAAATCATCAGATTATTATTATGGG
>NW_012107864.1:1120259-1120699 GCF_000951045.1 Mandrillus leucophaeus | reverse complement strand
TAAAAAGTTACACTTCTTTTTTAATGGGAATGATTTTCATTTTTTGTTGTTGTCGCACTATTTAAACCTTCAAAACAATATTTAATGGAAGTGTGATGGAGGACATCTTTGAATTATTACTGATCTTAAGGGTGAAAAACATTCTGTATTTTACTTTCCGTTGATGTCCATTGTAGGTTTTTTTTTTCCAAGGAAAATAAATTATTTATTCTGATGACTTTTTGCTTATCATGCTGTGAGCAAGTAATATGCCATGATTTTACCCCTCCTAACTGATTTTCATTGTTTTTTATTATCAAGTTTCCAATGTACAGTGAGGGAATGGATCAGCAAGTATATGTATACTTATTTTTCAACCTGAAAAAACTGTCTTGCTTATGAGGATGCATTTTGAGGTTCAGTAGATCATTACTTGCTTTACTTTAGCTATGTAGACATTA
>NW_012107864.1:1113215-1113684 GCF_000951045.1 Mandrillus leucophaeus | reverse complement strand
CCTTACAGAACTTAAGATGCAATTAGGAAATCAAAGCTCTCACCACATTGAATAACTCAAGCAAGAGAATGCCTAGGTGAGAATAATAAGCTATAGAATTTTGACTAGGAGCATTTAAGTGACATTTTAAAGCTCTCCAGTATACATTTAATTCATGGACTTTGTTTCTGGACAATTGTGTGACTTTTCTAATAATTAAATGTCACCTTCCTCCATTCCATGGTCACTGTGCAACCAGGTGTTGATACTTTGTGTGTTAAATAGCAAAGTCCATCTCAAGCTTGTCATTATATCTCTGAGCAAAGGTCAGGAATCTAAAGGAGTTTTGATTTGCCAGTTCTATTTTAAAAGAATAGTTTTATTATTATTATTACTATACTTTAAGTTCTAGGGTACATGTGCATAATGTGCAGGTTTGTTACATATGTATACTTGTGTCATGTTGGTGTGCTGCACCCATCAACTCGTC
>NW_012107864.1:1112606-1113165 GCF_000951045.1 Mandrillus leucophaeus | reverse complement strand
TACCCTTACAGAACTTAAGATGCAATTAGGAAATCAAAGCTCTCACCACATTGAATAACTCAAGCAAGAGAATGCCTAGGTGAGAATAATAAGCTGTAGAATTTTGACTAGGAGCATTTAAGTGACATTTCAAAGCTCTCCAGCATACATTTAATTCATAGACTTTGTTTCTGGACAATTGTGTGATTTTTCTAAAAATTAAATGTCACCTTCCTCCATTCCATGGTCACTGTGCAACCAGGTGTTGATACTTTGTGTGTTAAATAGCGAAGTCCATCTCAAGCTTGTCATTGTATCTCTGAGCAAAGATCAGGAATCTAAAGGAGTTATGATTTGCCAGTTCTATTTTAAAAGAATGGTTTTATTATTATTATTATTATACTTTAATTTCTAGGGTACATGTGAATAATGTGCAGGTTTGTTACATATGTATACTTGTGTCATGTTGGTGTGCTGCACCCATCAACTGGTCAGCACCCATCAACTCGTCATTTATATCAGGTATCACTCCCAGTGCAGTCCCTCCCCCCTCCCCCCTCCCCATGATAGGCCCCAGTGT
>NW_012107864.1:1053070-1107869 GCF_000951045.1 Mandrillus leucophaeus | reverse complement strand
CATAAACCCTATGTATTTACTGACATGAATACAAGTAAAACAGTTTATTTATTCTTTCATTTACAATCAGAGTTTTGTTCAATTCAAAAATCATTAACTTGAAAATGGAAAAGGAGAACTGTGAGATAAAAAACCACAAAGTTTTTGTATATTAGGCAAATCTGTCACTTTATAGGTAGGAATATAATTAATATTAATTATCAGATTACATCACTAAAGCATCTGCAGAAACCAAAAGCATGAATGATGAAACAGTTTCCTTCACTAGATGACTTCTTTTTAATCTGTTTGCTTTCATTCTGATGTTTCTCTTTAAACCTCTGCTTCCCAGGGCCTTTAGAGTCATGTATTAGTCTGTTCTAACACTGCAATGAAGAAATACCGGAGACTGGGTAATTTGTAAAGAAAAAATATTTAATTGACTAACAGTTTAGCATGGCTGGAGAGGTCTCAGGAAACTTACGATCATGGCAGAAGGTACCTCTTCACAGGGCAGCAGGAGAGAGAATGAGTGCCAGCAGGGGAAATGCCAGATGCTTATAAAATCATCAGATTATTATTATGGGGATTATTGTGGAGATTACACTTCAAGATGAGATTTGAGTGGGGACACAGCCAAACGACATCATTCTGCCCAGACCCCTCTCAAATCTCATGTCCTCACATTTCAAATCATAATCATGCCTTCCCCCAAAGGAAGACTAAGTCCCCCAAAGTCTTAACTCATTCCAGCATTAACCCAAAAGTCTGAACCCAAAGTTTCATCTGAGACAATGCAAGTCCCTTCCACCTATGAGCCTGTAAAATCGAAAGCAAGTTAGTTACTTCTTAGATACAATGAGGATATAGGCATTGAGAGAAATTCACCAAAACAAATGGGCTACAGGCCCCATGCAAGTCTAAAATCCAATAGGGAAGTCATTAAGCCTAAAAGTTCCAAAATGATCTCCTTTGACTCCATGGCTCACATCTAGGTAATGCTGATGCAAGAGGTGGGCTCCCACAGCCTTGTGCAGCTCTACCCCTGCAGCTTTGCAGAGTACAGCCCCTCTCCTGGTTGTTTTCATGGCAGCTGTTGAGTGTCTATGACTTTTCCAGGTGAACGGTGCAAGCTATTGGTGGATCTACCATTCCAGAATCTGGAGGATGTTGACCTTCTTCTCACAGCTCCACTAGGCAGTGTCACAGTGGAGATGTGAACCCCACATTTCTGCAGAGCACACAGCAGGAGGACCCTGGACCCGGGCCCACAAAATTCTTTCTCCCTCCTCTGCCTCTGGGCCTGTGATGGGTGAGGCTGCTGTGAAGCCCTCTCATATGCCCTGGAGACATTTTTCACACTGTCATGGCAATTAGCATTTGGCTCCTCCTTACTTTTGCAAATTTCTGCAACTGACTTTAATTTCTCCCCAGAAAATGGGTTTTTCCTTTCTAATTCATCATCAGGCTGCAAAGTTCCCAAACTTTTATGCTCTGTCATCTCTTGAATGCTTTGCTGCTTAGAAATTTCTTCTTCCAGATACCCTAAATAATCTCTCTCAAGTTAAAAGTTCCACAGATCTCTAGGTCAGGGCAAAATGCCTCCAGTCTCTTTGCTGAAGCATAGTAAGAGTCACCTTTGCTCCAGTTCCCAACAAGTTCCTCATCTCCATCTGAGACCACCTCTGTCTGAACTTCATTGTGCATATCACAACCAGCATTTTGGTCAAAGTCATTTAACAAGTTTCTAGGAAGTTCCAAACCTTCCCACATTTTCCTGTCGTCTGAGCCCTCCAAGTCTCCAGGACGTTCCAAACTTCCCACGTTTTCCTGTCTTCTTCTGAGCCTTCTAAATTGTCCCAATCTCTGCTTGTTAACTAGTTCCAAAGTTACTTTTACATTTTTGGGTATCCTTATAGCAGCATCCTACTCCCTCAGTACCAATTTACTATATTAGTCTGTTCTCACACTGCTATGAAAAAATATCCAAGACTGGGTAATTTATAAAGGAAATAGGTTTAATTGACTTACGATTCTGCGTTGCTGGGGAGGCCTCAGGAAACTTGCAATCATGGCAGATTGTAAAGGAGGAGCAGGCACTTTCTTCACAGGGCAGCAGGATGGAGTAAGCGCAGCATAGGAAATGTCAGACACTTATAAAACCATCAGATCTTATGAGAACTCACTCATCACAGGAGAACAGCATGGGGGAACCACCCCTATGATTCAATTACCTCCCGCCAGGTCCCTCCCATGACAAGTGGTGATAATAGGGATTACAATTCGAGATGAGATTTAGGTGAGGTCATAGCCAAACCATATCAAGTCATAACCAACATTCTGTTGTGATCTATACCACATTGTCTTTGGGTTTTAAATCAAGACTCCATGATATCACCTCATCCCAATTGATCCAGTAATCATCAAAAACTAAAGCCATCATTTTTAAATGATTATAGTAGCTTTATCCTTTTTTAATGTGGTAATTATCTGTGAAAAATGTAAAGCAAATATATTTTGTGAATGTGCCTTTTGTTTACACTCTCAGATAAACCATTTCCTGTTCCACATTGCCTCTTCTGGAAAGTAGAAGCAAAAGAATCTCTGAGTCCACCGTGGACATGAGTGAGAAGTGATTCTAGCTGTGGACACAGAGTTGAAAAATTCTGCTGTGTGATGAAGGAAGGAATAATAAGAAACTGAAATGAGAGAATCCTCTGCCAGGCTTGAGGACATGTATTTGGTTCCAGTAAGAAGGGCTAGTACACTAAAAGGTAAAATTCTCATTATGGTTAATTTAGGAGGATTAGAGATTTAGTAATTTACTCTAGACTAATAATCCTTTGTCAGATTCAACACTAAACTCAACAGAGAACATATGAACAAATTTGGAATATCATATGTCTGGAGAGCTATTTTGTACATTCTATAAGATGTCTACCTCACTGAGGTTTGTTTTTTTATTTTTTATTTTTGTAAAAAATTATAAGCCACTATTGAAGAAAGTTTCCAGGGATTTTTGTGTTAACCCTTCTTTTAGGAACTACTCCCAAGATTTCCTTATTCTGATAGTAATCCTGTAAGAATTGAGTTTGAATATTCATTTATAAACCTCTTAACTATACTGAATAATAGTCTTTCCCAGCTGAGATTGTGCTTGCAATAATCAACACCAGCCCAACATTGTTACAGGCCTTTAAGGATATTCCAAGAACATCACACATCAAATGAAGTGATTTTTCAGGATTAGATATGTGCATTCTACCATACATGGTAAGCCCATTCTGCCATCACACCAATCCAGCAAAACAGCTCAATTTGAGAAGGTCAAGTGTTTTGTATGTGTTTGTTATGATCCATATTTCTCTCACAACCCTTCAGTAAAGCAGGGTTCTGAGGGTGCAGGTCTTACTGTGGGGGCATGTTCATCAATAAACCCTGAACGTTGTTTATCAGAGACTATAATACATGGAAATGAGTAGGGAGAGTCTAAAAGATATTCCTGGAATAGAAGGAAAAAAAGAAAACGTGGCCTTTTTTACCGCTTTTGTAACAAATTAGCACATGTTTAGTAGTTTAAGATTATATAAATGTACTCTTAAAGTTCTAGATGTGAGAAGTCTGAAACAGGCAAACAGCTCTCCCTTCTTTTTAGGAGCTCTGAGAAGAACCTGTTTCCATAACTTTTCTGGCTGCTGGAGGCTACCTTCATTGACTCATGGTCCCATCTTCTATCCACCAAATCAGCAGTGTAGCATCTTCCAATTTCTATCTCTTGGTGGTGGCTTTCACATTGCCTTTGTCTTTTCTGACTGTGGTCCTTCTGCATCCTTATAAAGACCCTTTCAATCACATTGGAACCACCTAAATAAATCCAAGATAATCTTGCCTTCAGAAGATTATTGGCTTAATCACATCTGAAAAGTCCTTTTTGCAATATAAGGTAACACACAGTCTACATGGATCAGGACATGGCCATCTTTCATGAGCCACTATCCTGTCTATCACACTTGGGTAATATGTACCAAGTGATATCAATCTAAATCCTAGACATGAGCATTTCTGTATGCAACCCAAAGGGAAATAAATCAGAATATCTATACGAAAATGAGAAAGTTGCAGGAAAGTGGTATGAGACAGAGTCTAGAGAACAAGTCAAATAATGTTTTATTGGAAAACAACCATTCTCATTCATTTGCAGATTGCCTATGACTGCTTTTATGCAACAATGGCAGAGTTGAGTAATTGTGACAGATAATATATGGCTCGCAAAACCAAAACTACTTACTATCTGGCCCTTTATGCAAAAAGTCTGCCAATCCCTTGTACAGATAATTGTCTGAAAGGAAAGCTATAGCATTTCTTTTCGAAATGAGTATGATATTAGATTCCTAAGGCTGCTATAGAAAAGTGCCACAAACAACATAAATTTATTCTTTCACAGTTCTAGGGACGAGAAATATAAAGTTGACAGGGTCATACTTTTTCTGAAGACTCTGTCCTTCCCTGTCTCTTGTAGATTCTGGTGGCTGTCAGCAGTTCTTGGCATTCCTTGGTAGTAGATGGATCACTCCAATCTCTGCCGCTGTTTTCATATGGCCTTCCCTGTACAGTAGACTCTCCTTATCTGTGGGAAATACACTCCCAGACACCCCGGACATGCTGGAAACTGCAAACAGTACCAAACTCTACATATACTCTGTTTTTTCCTGTACATACAAACCTAAGATCAGATTTAGTTTATAAATTAGGCACCGTAAAAGATTAGCAATAACATGATAAAAACTTTACATTATGTTATGCTATAATAAAAGTTATACGAATATAGTTTCTCTCAAAAAATGTTACTGTATTGTACTCGCTCTTCTTCTTGTGATCTGACAACTGAGACAGCTACTAAGTTCCTAATGGGCCAGTAGTGACACAGCATGAATTAAACCAGATGGTGCAAGATATCATCACACTACTCACAATGACATACAATTTAAGACTTAGGAATTGTTTATTTCTGGAATTTCCCATTTAATGTTTTTAGACCACAATTGACTGCCAGCAACTGAACCTACAGAAAGCAAAGCTGCAAATAGGTGAGACTACTGTATGTCTCTGTCAAAACTTCCGTCTTGCTATAAAGACATCACTCATTGGAATAGAGCCCTCTCTATCCAGTAGAGCCCCCCTTACCTTGATTATAACTTCAAAGTTATTACTTAAACTTCAAATTATAACTTAAACTTCCTGAGGTTAGGACTGTAACATGCCTTTTATAGGAGACACAATTCAACCCATAACAGACAGAGACATAAGAAATGTTTTCCTAACATGGACATGAGCAGTGTCCTTCACTCCCATTCTGCCTGACCTCAATCAAGATATAGACTAGAGGCTGGGTGTGGTGGCTCACGCCTGTAATCCCACCATTCTGGGAGGCCAAGCAGGGCAGATCACGAGGTCAGGAGATTGAGAACATCTTGGTTAACATGGTGAAACCCTGTCTGTACTAAAAATACAAAACATTAGCCAGGCGTGGTGGCAGGTGCCTGTAGTCCTAGCTACTAGGGAGGCTGAGGCAGGAGAATGGTGTCAACCTGGGAGGCAGAGCTTGCAGGAAGCCAAGATGGCACCACTGCACTCCAACCTGGGTGACAGAGTGAGACTCCCTCTTAGAAAAGAAAAAAAAAAAAAAGATATAGACTAGATTCCTCCATCCAAGTAAAAGGTATCAACTCATTTGAGTAGTAGTGCAGAAGTTCCATTTGAAACAGGAATGCTAAAGATTAGCGGAGTAGCTTCAAATACATGCTGACTTCAATGAACTGACACTCTTGGTTCCTATGTAATTATGTAGCCTCATTTGAAAAACTGAACCAGTGCCTTTTGGTTTTGATTTTGGTTTTACTCTTGACTCTCTGTGGTAGGCTTATGTATGCTTTAACCTGCCACATATCCAAAGAAGGGGTAGAGAGAGAGAGAGAGAGAGAGAGACAGAAAAAATATGACTATATTCTCCACAGCCAGGATAAATTTTGAAATACCACAATCTCTTCTTGAATTCCTGAGATTTGGAACAGATTTTATCCAGAAGTTTTTTATTTGTGTTTCATGCCCCTAAGTATGTTTCGTTTTATACTGTCTATTAAATGGAAGCTGCCATAGTAGAGATTGTCATAATACTTTTGTAAATGTGCCCAAAAGTTATTAAGCAATAAAACTTTCTAATAAATATAATTCATGAATACGAAAATGCTCATAAACGATATTTAATCCTTAAGGGGAGCCACAGAAGCTCTGAAACCATGAGATGATATATCGGTTTTGGACTTTGTCTAAGCTTCTCTTGTACACTTTAAAGTTGAAAAGAATGAATACTGACTTAGAACTATAGTGCAAGTCATAAATTAGGAAAAATCATCATATCATAGGTTGTTCTGAGAAAAAATAGCATCCTCACTTGGGATCATTATTCGCTGTTGATTAGATTGTGTTGTTGGATCTATTTTATCTCCTAATTTATAGGATATTTCAAATATTTGTAGGAAAATAAGAATTTAATTTTAATTTTAATTAATATTTTTACCCCTCAAAATGCTACATTTAAAAAGAATAAACACACTAAGAGAAATTTTTTATTCATTTATGTTAATTTTCATACTACTTTATTCAAAATTTCATAATTATCATTTATCATATTTATATTATAGTCATGTATTTATGACTGTCACCCCTTCTAAACTGCAGGAACCTTGAAAGTAACACAGTGTTTCATTTAGCTCTGTAATCAGTGCCTGCATGTGAACATATTGTAATCATTTAATGAATGTTCTTGTATTTTTTAAAAACTTAAATTGAGAATAAACTGGCAAAATTCCTAACAATTAAGTAGTATGCACATATCCAATAAAAACAAAATTTGTAAATAAATGGTAATGAATGCTATTGAAGAAAATCATCAATTACAGTTACTCAGTGAATAAGATAGGGTTTTTTGTTTTTATGGTCAGTGTTAGGCAATATACAATGGTAATCTCCTAAGATTATAATATGGCATTTTTACTATACCTTTTCCATAATAAGCCATGTTTGGATATACAAATACCATTGTGTTACAATTGCCTGCAGCATTCAGAACAGTATCATGTTGCACAAGTCTGAAGCCTAGGAGCAAAAGGTTATAAGTGCATAGTAGATTATATATCATCTGGGTTTGAATAAGCACACTCTATGAAGTCCACACAAGGACAAAATCACTTAAGGTCATTTTCCTTAGAACATATTGCCATCATTAAGTGACACATGTGTGTGTGTGTGTGTGTGTGTGTGTGTATGTATAAATTGAGATTTTATATGTATTGAAAGCAAGTTATCTGTTGTGGTGGTTTTCTGTTGTGTTCACTTTAATGTTCAACAAAAAACTTCATATGCTCTAAGAAATTGGGAATCCATGAATTTTCTGGTAGAAGATATATTAGGGTTCTCCACAGAAACAGAAGTAATAGGATATCTATCCATAGATAGATAGATCGAGATTAATTATAAGAATTGGCTTACACGATTATAGAGATGCTGAAAAGTCCCACAGTCTGCTGTCTGCAAGCAGGAGACCTGGGAAAGCTGGTGGTCTCATCAAGTCTAAATGCCTGAGAATCAGGGGTGGCAGCCAGTGGTGTAAATCCTGGTCCAAAGGCAGGGAAAGATTAATGTCCCAGCTCAGCAGGCAGGAAGCAAAGGGGCAAATTCCTCCTTCTTCCATCTTTTTGTTCTGTTCAGTCCTTCAGTGAATTGGATTATGGCCTCCCACTTTGAGGAGGACACTCTACTTGACTGAATCCAACAATTCAAATACTAATTTCGCTCAGAAATGTTATCGCAGGCATACTCAGAAATAATGTTTAATCTGGGCAGCCTATGGCCCATTCCAGTTGACACATAAAATTAACCATCACAAATGTTTAGAAAAACATGATTACATAGGCCTCTTTTAACCCTCTATAGAAATGTACTTATATATGTGATATATATTTATACATATATAATACACATAAAAGTTATAAAACATAACTTACACATGCTATATACATATATAACTTTTCAGTTTATAGTTAATATGTATGTTTCAAAAGAGAGTCAATAAACACATATTGAACTCTGATCTGATTTCAAGCACTGTGCTAGGCCTTTGGGGCACAGGTTGAATAAGGCATAGCCCTCCTCTGCTCACGTTCTTAGTACTAACAACATCCACCAAGGGTCTTTCATATTTTGTGTAAATAATATTTTTAATGCTATTACATACCTTTGAAACATTTTTTAGGAAGTGGCATGTTATGATTACCAACAAACGTTATGAGATACTAAACCCTTCTCGGTTTTTGTTTAAGTTGTATTAAAATGCCTATTTAAAAGAGATTATTATAGTTCAATGAAACTCTTTAAATACTTTCTAGAATAATCATATATCAAAAAAGATTACTTAGTTATGTGTTTGTCATTTGTCTAGCTAGTCTTCCTACATAATCTACAGCTGTTTTCCTGAATTAGCAGTTGCTATCACTAAGTTGTAATCTTCCTTCTTCTCCTTTACCTGTTTCCTGCCCCATACAGTCAAACCACAAGTTCACAGCACGTTCATCTTTTAAGAGCAATCTAAAAAATCACCAGTGTTGTATCTGCACTAAGCTGGAAGTAGTTCTGTTCTCCAAATTCTATGATATTCTATCAGAACATGTTTCACTGAGGCTTCATCTGTTTCAATGGAGCCATGTCACACGTTTTCTACTAGGTGTGAGCTGCTAGGAGGAAAGAACATTCCTCACTCATGTTCGAATTCACATAATACCTAACAGAGTGCCTTACACAAGGATGCATCTGAAAAGAAAATAGTTTTTGGATTAGTACATAAATTAGTAACATTTAATATTAACTCTTGGAAGTACTCTCATTCAATCACATACAAATCATCGGATAATATCCTGTATGACTCTGAGAACACTCTCAATTGAATCAGAATTCAAGATTATTGGGATTTTGACATTTGTTCATTATATCTGGCTTCGGGAATACATGATAAGTTAATTGGGTTGAGAGGGATATGAGGACTTTTACTGTCATCAACTATTGTTTTCTCAAAATAATTGAGAGCTGTCTCTCAAACATATTCTAAGTAAAATATAATGAAATAAGAATAGGAAATTATAATTTTTGACCACATACAGAAAAGTTAAGTTTATAATCTTAGACATATTTTAGCAATTAAAAAATTAAAGTCATGTGGGATATTTTTCTGACAAATAAGTGTAAATGGAAATTTAACTTCTTTGAAATAACTGAGTTTCCACAATTAATGCCAATATTTCTTCCATTTTTGGAAGACTAATACTTGACAAGCATACAAACCGGACTTTTACTTTTATATTTCCCAAAAGAAAACATATGTACTTTTGGATACAGAAAATAAGTACCAGATCTTGTGTATTGTAAAGTGAAAAAAAAAAAAAAAAAAAAGCAGTTTCAATTTATTTCCTGAACCTCACTGATTACATAGAGGAAGGAAGTTAAGACTTAGAGGGATACATTTTTTTCCACCTTATTGGCTAGTGGCATTACATATGATCTCACATTTAATCATTAACACCTTTAAAACAAAATACATTTTTCCTGTTTCATAAATAAATAGTTGAGTTTTTGATACTTTTCTAAGGTTGAATAGCTAGTAACAGTTGGAATTAGAACCTAAATATGTCTAACTCTATATTCCATGTTCTTTCCACTTCCAGAAACTGTGATGTGTTGGTAAATGTTTAACAGATGGCTGGTGTGGGAGAGGCCAGATTTATAGCCTTGGCTGATTTTCAGGGCACACATGCTCTTGCTTTGATGAATTTCAAGCTACCAATACCATCTTAATAAAGATGGATTGATCGAAAAATTAACTCTTGGGTGCTGGGAACAACCACCTCCAGCACACTGCTACAACAAACGATTTTGTTATGGGCAGTTATAGCATCAGGGCAAGGCCATAGAGAGGACATCAGTTGTTCCACCTATTAATGCTGAGTCAAAATAGAAAGAAATGACATCCTCGGAGTTTGGAAAAATAAGAAATAAATAGTGAGCAAATACCACGTCGAAATCAAACATTTCTAGTGGTTATATACCAGGAAGAAAATAAGAGATTACGTATGAAGAAACCTAGAAAATTATTTTTGTTATCTTCAGCCCCTATTTCTCCATGTCCCATTGTGAGATTTTTAAATATTATATGAATGCATATCCCTCAGATCACATAGTTTGTAATTGCAAAAACTGGAAACAATTTAAATGCCTATCAACAGTGGAATGCACAGATGGTAATACATGGTAAAATATTCATATAATACCATACAGCAGTGGAAAAAAGTGAACTACCACATAAGTTAGCATGGATAAACCTCAAAAATATTAAAATGGAACAACATAATGGATACAAAAATACAAGCAGAGGAGTTCCATTTAAATAAGTTTTTAAAATGGGTAAAACTAATCAGTGTATTCGTTTGCAATGTATATGCAGATAGTAAATTCCATTAAAATAAGTCAAAGTAATGATTAACAATCAATTCTGGGTAGTGGTTTTCTGTAAGAACAGAGATGGACGATGGAATGTGGCTTGGGTATACAAGACACTTTTGCATGCTGCTAATATTTTATTTCTTGATCTAATGTCTGGATATATAACTATATATTTTATTTTGAAATTTTTGTTCTTAAAATTCGCTTATCTGTTCACACACATGTCAATACAATAATTTGCAATAATATTTTGAAGACTCAATAACAATTCTAGCTACAATCAGTAGAAAGTGCATAAAATAATTTAAATTTATTACTTTTGCTCATGGTATATACATAGTGTATTGTCATGTAAGCTGAGTGAAATGCAGTACTATGTAAGACTCATAAGGGCTCTGTTTTTCCTCACTTCTCTATATTTAGTGATTAGAGTGTCAAAGTACATAAAAGGCACTTGACAATTCTCAAATCTGATCCCCTTAACACTTGAACAACATATTTATAGTTGGTATAAAAATATTGATATACCATTTTAAGAGCAGTCAAGTATAAAAATAAACCCAAATTCAAAACAACAACAACAAAAAGTTCAAGAAACAGTTATTTAACATCTTAAAACCTTAAGAATGTAAACATTCTAATAAAAATTAAAATATTTGGGAAATTTGAAAATTCATTTATATTAAAACCATGTAGTATAGTAAAACTAGAAGAATTGTTGAATATATGCTGAAGTGTATTAAATTTAACAACAGGTCTCAGTGTACTAAAAACAAAATTTTGTGCTTGTAAGACAGTAGTTTTATAATAATCATATATAGTTATATATAAAACTAAAATAAGGATAAGATAAATCAAGCAGAGAAAAACCAATATAAACATCAATGTGCATAGTAATAATTGAATATGATATTTTTATTAACGGTAAATCAACTATATATATAAGACCCATAACAGATCATTTGAATTAGCAGAACTGGATAAAAAGTATGCATATTTTCAACTCAATTAATTATCAATATTATTTGTTAATACAGTTTAAAATTATTTAATCATTTATTATTGCTGTACATTGGATACTGGACCTTACACAACCTAGAGAGCTCACATTTAAGTAGTGATAATGTATACATTAAACAGAATTATAATATCAAAGTTGAACTAATAGTGTAACTGAAAAGTATTAAGTAGAGCTGTGGGTACATACAGAAGAATTTGCAAGAAAGATAATGTTGCCTTGTTTTATAAAAAAATTTGTATAGTATTTTTCTCATGAAACATTAAGATAACATTTTTCAAATTGTTAAGAGAATATATTACCCATTATTCCACCAAATATCATCACTAAAACCTATATTCTTCAGTCTTTTGTATATATGTTTTAACATTTTAATAATGAAGTAATCTATATTTGGGACCTACTTTATTCACCTAATATTACAAATAAAGCATTTTATGAATATCTTTGGGAAATAAAGTACTCTTTATTTGAATCCATTTTGACACATACAATTACTGTTTCCAAGGATCTACATGTTTTTAGACCCTGTTATAGATTGCTGATTTAAAGATTTTTACCAATTCATGACATTAGAAATACTAGTGCGTCTATTATACAGAATACGTTTTACCTTCTGAAGAACAATTATTTCTTTGACACAGCACTGCTTTGCAGATTGATTTGTACCCTATTATCAGAGACATTGAAAATACTTTCAAAAGTATGTTGACTGATTAGATTTCTTCTTTTATGTAGTATTTGATTATGTTCTTTTCTACTTTATTGGTGATTTGCTCATACATGTAAGATCTGCACAACAAAAAAGTTAACTAGCTTTAAAACATCTTTGTAGAGAAATAGGGAAGGAAAAAATTAACCATTTTAACAAATGGACTAAACATATTCGTTTTCAAGTTACTAATCAATCCCATATAATATATAATCCATCCCACATCTATTTATTTGTGATAATAAGAAAATATTATTAAAACTTATGCTATAAGAACATATGAAAGGAGTTTCCTAACTCCTAACTCTTACTGTGGTTGAGATTCTTAATGTAGTTTTCAAATAACAAGGATAATAAACAGTGGAGGGCAGTGAAAAGGAAATGAAGACAAGAGAGGTAACATTACCAAAAGGCTCTATCACAATCTTAACACCAAGGACAGAATATTGCAAAAAGTCACTTACGATAGTAAAATAAACACGTTCTAATGTATTTGTCTCAATGCAATATTACTGTCTTTGTTTTGTAGGCATGTATCCTCAAAAGAGAAAGAAAGTGACTTGTGAAAGAAGGAATCTTGTTCAGTAAAGCCAAATTGTGGTTGATTGCCAACTCAAAATTTTGTACTAACATTATCTATAAAAATTGTGTTTGGTTTTATTTCACTGTGAAATACATTGTTTAAATATACATATTGTTATATTTTTGTATTATATTACTGACAGATGAATTACTTTGAGTCTTTTGTACCCATTTTGTAAAATTTTCCATTTCACTGATTTCTGGCATTAATTTGTATTATTTCTTACTTCCTAGCTTCTTGGAGCTTACATTGTTCCTTTTTCTTTAGCTCTTATGGTGACAGTATAGGTAATTGATTTTCAATGTTTAGTATTTTTAATATATGCTTTTAAACTATAATATTCTTTTAAGTATTTTGTAGTAGAATTTTACAGCCTTTGATAGATCATATTGTTATTAGTAATCACTTCAAATTATTTATTAAATTCCATTGTAATATCTTCTTGGACCAATGAGTTACTTTGTTTCATGTAAATATTCAAACATTTACTTATTTTTGTCTTTCAATAATAGAACCATAATTTAATTCATAGTTATCAGAAAACCTTTACTACATTAATTTCAAACTTTTGCTGTTTTGCAGATGTATTGATGACACAACAGTGCATCTTAAAAAATTTACTGTATGCATTTTCTGGTTATTGATTGCAGTGTTCAGTATGTCACTAGAACAAACTGGTTAATTTTCTTGTTCAAATCTTACATATATCTAATTATTGTTTTGAGAACTGGTCTACCACTTATAGAATGAGGTATATTACAATTTTCAAACATTATCATGGATTTGTCTATCTGTACTTTTGTTTTGGTCAGCTATTTAAATATAATTGATGCCAACTTATAAACAGTGTATAAATTTATAGTTGCATAAACTTCCTTTTAAATTGATCTTTATACGCTTATGAAATGTCCATCTCCCATAATAGCTCCTGTATATCTTTTCCAATCATTTTATTCTGAATTTATCTGAGTTGTTTTTCTTCAACTTTTAAGTTCTGGGGTAAAAGTTCAGGATGTGCAGGTTTGTTACATAGGTAAATACGTGCCATAGTGGTTTGCTGCACAGATCAACCCCATCACCTATGTACTAAGCCCAGCATAGCAGTTCTTCCTGATGCTCTTCCTCCCACTTCCACAATGGCCCCATAGGGCTGGACAGGCCCCAGTGTAGTGTTTCCTTCTCCATGTGTCCATGTGTTCTCATCGTTCATCTTCTACTTATAAGTGAGAACGTGCAGTGTTTGGTTTTCTGTTCCTGTGTTAGTTTGTTGAGGATAATGGCTTACGGCTGCATCCATGTCCCTTCAAAGGATTTGATCTTGTTCCCTTTTATGGCTGCATAGTATTTCATGGTGTATATGTACCATATTTTCTTTATCTAGTCTATCATTCACAGGCATTTGGATTGATTCCATATCTTTGCTATTGTGAATATGCACCCAATTTTTAATACAGCTTCTATTAGAAATCATAGACTGAAAAATCTCAAAAATGTCCTCCTAATACATCAAGGAGGATAGTAATGTGAACTGTTGATAATTCTATACATATTTATCTACTCTTAAGTTACTAGCAAAGGAGAATCTACATATAGAAGAGATCACTTATTTTCATGTGTGAGAAAAAAGAAGTGATAGCAAAGCTTACAGTTATGTAAATATTATTGACAACAAAGTGAACAAATTATCCATCTATAGATATGTTGATTATGTTGTAGTTGTGAGTATCATAATCAGAATATTGCCATTTTTTCTCATGGATCATAGAGCAAGATATAGACAAATAAACATTTTGGCAGGAAATAAGCAAGTACATCTGGATGACAACAGCATTGTCCTGGTATTAAAATTAGTTTTCACTATATATTTTCTGCAATTGTATGAAAATCCTTGTTTTTCCATAATAAAGGTAAATTTCAATGAATGGTTTTCCCTAATTTTATAGCTATCCAATGTCAAAGCAACAAACTGAAACCTAGCGCAAAACCCATGTTTGGTTTGGTTTGGTTTATGCAGTGCTAATTTATTTTTATTAATCAATTATATTGCTGATCCCAATGTGGAATGTTTTCAAAAAACATAAAAATATAAATACAAAAATAAACATAATCTATTATTCCACTACCTACAGTCATTCACTACTAATGTGCTGGCATATTTCCTTTGAACCTTTACATATATGATTTTATACATAGTTGATAAGAATGTTTGTATATTTTACCCATTTATTTTTAAATCTCTCTTAAAAGTCTGATATCACAATACACTTTCTACAGAACAAAACAAAGTTAGATTAGTTTTATAGGATATTTTCAGTGGTCTATAGTTAAGTCGAAGGAGACATTTTTAAGTAGTTCATACACTTCAATAGTAATTGAAAAACCCTTATTCCAATTTACTTTACTAAAGTCAAGTGGTTGACTCATATTTGGATAACATTCGTGCATTCATAGAATTATTAAATAATAGGATTGGTATTTGCTGCTGGTCACTTTGGATAAAATAATTCTAATGTCTTCATTATTATAGCAGCATTTAATCTGTTAGTATTTTTTGGAGTTTTCTGTCTGAAGTTAGGTCATAAAAATTTGTGTTCCAGTGAGTAAAGTACCTAAGTATGCATAATTACCTTAATTATTCATTGGAAGTTAAATGTTTTAAACTTTTTTCTAGATCTACAAATTGGCATCTATGCATTTTGTTCCCACGTCATGATGGATTATTATTCAAATAATTGAATAACTCATAGTTTGCTGGGTAGTAGAAATATGAGTGACTTACAAACTGAAATTACAACTTGTTGCAATGTGAATCATCTCAATTCTAAATTGTGTGTGTGTGTGTTTCCAAATTCTTGTCTTTGAAATATTGTGAATTATTGGATGAACCAGTGAAATTATTTTGTGACACCCCGTTACATAGTACCAACCTTCATGGCACAATTTCTGGGTGAAAAAAAAAGAGAAATAAAACAAAGTATAATAATGTTACCAATAAAAAAATAGACTATTTGGTATGAGAGCCAAATTTATTTGCTAACTAAACCTTAAAATTAGAAGAAATTACTCACCTGTTCATTGGCAACTTTGGAGCAGTGCTTCCCCACCTGAAGGATGTGCCCCAATAATATTGAAGGTCTGATCTAAGAAATGACTCCTGCTTTGGGCAAATAGCTTGGTCCCAAAGGAAAACTGCAAAACTGAGCTGAATATAAGCAATCGTTTTATTTCAAATAAATCAATAATGTTTAATTTTTACATGTAACTTGCAGAAAGAATGATTAAAATGGAAAACAGTGTTTGGGAGTGCTACATCAAAAAAGCATTGTCCACTTGGAAAGAAACAAAATGTTAAAGTAAGCATTACCCAAAGCAAAACATATAAACATACACACACATAAACATTATGCAACACGAACATGTTCCAATTGTATTAAAACTTTTAAAAAACACCATTTTAAAAACAATGTTCCATTAAAAGGATGTAATTTATAATTCACTTAACCAATTACCCCCATAACGTCGATGATTTTGGATGATAACCAGTTTAAATTGCATCTGTTTCTCTCCCTAATCATACATTTTCCAGTTATGTAGTAATTCTTGGCACAGTCATTCGCCTGTGCCTTACAGTCACTTTCTCCTCTGTCTAGGTAGGCACTCTAGTGAAATGAAATTAAACTTTTTTTTTCTGAAATAATAAAGCAGTTTGAAATTATTCACTCCTCAATTTCATAATCTTTTAAATCTAAGCCCATTACATTTTTATCTGTTTTTAACATACTACTTATGTATTCTTTTGAGAAAGCATCCTGATTCTCACTTCAGTTACTTATGATTTAAATTTGCATACTGTCTTTCTTCTGAAAGGCTTATAGTGTTGAATAAAAACACTCTCAACTTTCATTAAACATCTGTCACAATCCAGTGCTAAAAAGCAGCAGGAAGCTTTACAACAATAACTAAAGAAATACGTTGAAAAAAATAAATAAATGGTAATAAAAAGAAATTTATTATACCATCATTCAGAGCCCTCTGATCTAGCTGCAAAATAATTTTGAACTATGAATATTGAATATTGAATAATGTTAAATGTATTTCTTACATATAATTCATTTTCTCGAGAAATTTAAATAGGTGATTCTAAATATCATGTGTAATTTCTTACATCAGCAAATTCAACCCTTTGTGTAAAATTCCTACATATTTATATTCTTACATCCATCAGTAGAGACTACGCCATTCATTTCTCAGTGCTGAAAGTAAAAAGTAAGTTGGCTAGGTTGGCTAGGCAGTGGCAGTGGGGGCATAGTGTTTAAATCTCTATTTCCATAAGCAGATATTGAGGAATTTGGGTAAAAATGAGATAGCCATGAACAGTTACAAAAATTGAGTGAAAAATATTCATCAAAAGAAAGAAGCCTGCATGTTAATAACTATTTGGGAGGACCTGAAAGAAAATCCAAGTGGTTTACAGTTCTGAGAGTAAAAGAACTCTGAAATATTAGCTGCTACCCAACTGAGAGATCACAGAGCTAATTTCAACAGAATAATCTGGCAACACAGCCAAATCCAGGTCAGGCTTTATGAAGCTCCCATTTATGGAAAAAGGCAAGAAGACTACAGAAGGGTTGAAAAATACCAGAATATTCCGTAACAGAGGGACTTTCAAATTAGTCAAATGAGGCACCTTTTTAGAATAAAAATTAGCACTGAGAAGAAACTGTTCAGAGTAGAAATTCGATCTAAAATATGGACTCATTGGTCAGAGGCAGAGATGTGTCATAAGATAAAAAAGAATACTATGCTGGATAAGAAGCATAAAGCCCAGAAACACAAAAAAAATTATGATAATAATTAAAAACAAGATAATGTAATTTAGAAATATACTCAAAGTATAAATAAAACCACATCTACTACAATTCAAAAAACTTAGAAGTTAGATAGTTTGTTTTAAAAGGGGGTAACTTAAGAGCTGATAGTACTCAGGGAAGAGTCAGAAATGATGAAAGGATTGATTTTGACATTGAATGTTAAACTAGAAAACACAAGAGAGTAAATAAATGCCATAGATATTATTATGAAAGAAATAAGAGATGGAAAGGAGAAAAATAAAATGAAGATTTTTTAAAAGGATATCGTAAAAGGTGATGGTCAAAGAAGATTGGCAGTGAAAGACCAATCTCTATCTCCAGTTGCAGAGATAGTTGGAGTCTCCCATAATGGAAAAGAAAAGCACTGTAGCAGAAAAAAATGTTAGTGTATAATTAATGTATATACTCTGAAATAAAATATGACACAAACCTATGTATTAGGATGGCAAGCACACAAAAGGAAAAATATCCCAGAATGGGGAAAACCAAAATGTATTCTAGTAATTCTGTTAAACTCTAAAGTAATACTTGGACTGAAAAAATAGAGGATATATCCATTTATAAGGATTAGCATCAGACATGTACATGAGAAAGATAAAGAGATCGAATCACATGATGAGTGTTTTTCTCTCTGATACAATTTGGACTCTGGAAATCACCTGTCAGAAGTGAAAAAATAATAATAATAACACACACACACACACACACACACACACACACAGATTTGGTCTAACAGAAAAATCCAGTACTATGCTGTGAAGAACAGAACTCTTTAAAGATGTTCAGAAACATTAAAGGGCAGGAAGAACCAATATATAATAGGCAAATTGAAACAAGAGAAATGCATTCAAACTGCTAAACCCAGCAATATGACTTTCAGGTATATGCTCAATCAATATGTGCACCAAAAAACATACACAAGATTGACAATAGAATATTGAACATTGTAATGCTCAATTGAAAAGAAACTATTTGTGATAGCGAAAATTTCAAAACAATGAACATTTCTGACAATATTTTAATGATTAAACAAATTTGATGCATTTTCATTTTCAGAATAGAATACTATAACGAAATGATAATAAACAAATTATTACTACACCTATAAATAGGATTAGAATCTTATAATATTAAGCCAAAATAGCCAGACATAGGACTATACACTATATAACTCAATTTGTATAAAATTCAAAAAATGCAAACCAAGATTATGATGATAAAATTCTAGAAAACATTTAGATTTTAAGAGGGATGATGACTGGATGTATACACAAATGGGAGGCGGGGGGCCTTTTTGTTGCTGGCATTGTTCTTTTTTTAATTGAATGTTGTTTACACGGGAAGATTAACTTTGTGGAAATTCTTTGAGGTAGAACAATCTGAGCATTTTTTCAGTTTATATGGTTTATTTAGTCAAAAGTTTTATTTATTGACACTCAGCTATTATGAGCATAAGATATAATTTTAGACATTAGAAATCTCCATTATCATACACCAATGACATCAGAGGATATGGTTGAATGTGTGTGTGTGTGTGCATGTGTTCCTGTGTGTGTGTATTGTGTTGGGCTTATACATGTAAGATTAAGAAATGTAAGGAATGAAAAGGGTTTCTATCCACTGCTCCCTTGAACATGTATAGTTTAGTGATACAAGTTCTGATAAATAAATAAAATCAAGTAATAAAGTAATACTAATAAAGTATTAGATAAATACCACAAGTCAGGTTAAAAGGTCTAATATGTGTTTGATATTAGGAAATAATGATTTTAAATGTTCTTTTACTTTTTATTAAGTACGATGTTAGCATACACTAAGATAGAAAATGTTAATTAATAAATTTTATGTTCTCATCATCCTTCATCAAAAATAAACAGTTTACCAGTCTTATTTCATCTGGGACCCCTACATTTGTATGTATTCAGGAGAAACTACTATAAATTATTTTAATAAATATTTCAGAATTCGTATGTGCTATATTTTATTTTAGATAAATATCATGATATGTGTTGCTTAGCTCATTAACAATAAATTCTTGATATTATCTAATATTGACCAGGCTTAGTGGCTGAGATATGTAATCGCAATACTTTGGGAGGCCAACGTGGGAACAAAGCTTGAGTCCAGGAGGTCAAGATCAGCCTGGGCAAAATAGTGAGACCTCATTGCTACAAAAAATAATTTTAATTAGCCAACTGTGGTAGTGAACACCTGTAGCCCTAGCTACTTGGGAAGTCTTGCTTGAACTCGAGTTTGAGGCTTCAGTGAGCTATGGTCACATCACTGTGCTTCAGCCCAGGTGACAGAGCAAGACCCTGTCTCAAAAATAAAATGTATGATTTTTTTTTTAAAAAATCAATACTTAGAATATATTCAAGTTTTAGCAATAGTCTCAAAACAGTATATTTATAGTTGATTTGTTTCAGTTGAGATGCAAAAAAAATGGTTGTTTGGGCTTTTGTTGTTGTTGTTGTTGTTGTTTTTCTGTAACAGTCCCATTCATCTCTTTAGCGTATTTTCACCATTGATATTCACAGGGAAACTAGGACGTTTGTTTTGTAAAATGTACCAATCCCTGGATTCAGCCAAATACTCCATTATGACTTAATTTTTATTTTATTCCATATATTTCCTGTACATTGACATCTATATAAATAAATATTCAATTAAATTCAGGTTTAAATTTTTAGGCAAATATGTTTCATAGATTTTTCTATAACATTTTTATTACAACACATTGTAGAATACACAACATGTATTTCTCCACTATTATTGATGCCAAGATTAATCAATAAGTCCAGGTATTATCAGTATGATCATTATTAAATACACCTTCAACTTTTCATGTCACTATTTTAATACTCAGTACTAACGACTCATTTATCTATTAGAATAGCTAAACTAAAGTTCTTCTATAATGAAAAAAGATCATTTACCGAGTTTTCTTGCTTACATTAAAAAAATATTATTCAGGAAAGCCATTTGACTTGTTTCTCTTTTTAAAAACGTCAATACTCAGATTATTGAGTTGATCTACTAACAGGTTTTGAGATAGATAATGATCATGGGGGTGGGTGTTAATATGAATTCATTGATTTTTAAAAAGTTATTCTTTATTTTAATATTAATTTAGATTCACATGCACTTGTAAGAAACAACACAGAAAGATCACATATACTCAGATTCACTCACTGGTAGCAATTTGAAAAACTAGAATAAAGTATTACATTCAGAAGACTGGCATTGCAGCAGTCCACTGATTTTATTCACATTCTCTGGTTTTACTTAAAGTTGGCTTTGTGTGTTAGTTCCATACATTTTGGTCACATATGTACATTTGTGTATCCACCATCATATTAAAGATAAGGAATAGTTGTATCACCACATGTATTCTCAGACTGCCCTCTTGTCAGCATAGTTACATCCCCTGCTCCTCCCTCTCCCTAAACCCTGGCAACCAGTAAGTGGCTTTCTATGTCTACAATTTTACCTTTAAAATGATGTTATTTAAATAGAATCATATAGTATGTAATCTCTGGGATTGCTTTTTTTTCCCCCACACAGAATATTCCCTAAAAGTACATTCAAATTGTTGTATGTATTAATAATTCCTTCTTTTTATTGCTGAGGCTTATTCCATGGTATGCATCTACTACAGCATGTTTAATTAGTCCATTGAAGAACATCCGTGGTACTTCCAGGTTTGAGCTATTAGTTGACTATTAATAAAAATGCAATAAATACTCATATACATATTTGTAATGTAAACTTAATTTTTCAGTTCTCTGGGATGAATGCTTGAGTGTCATCCTACGGTATTTCCATATTTAGTTTTATAAGAAACGGACAAACTGTTTTCCAGAATGGCTGTATCATTTTATATTTCCACCAGGAATTTATGAATGATCTAGTTTCTCTGCATTCTCACTAGCATTTAGTACTGTCATTATGTTTTATTTTATCCATTCTATTAAATATATAAATACATCTTATTTTGATTTTAATACTTAAAGAATTAAGTATATTTTCATGTGCTTAGTCACAACATGTGGATTCTCTTTGATGAAATGTCTGTTTATTTTTCCATTTTAAATTGAATTTTTAATGAAGAATTTTAATAATTTTTATATTGTAGATACTGTTTCTTTGTCAGATATGTGGTTTGCAAACATTTTCTCCCAGTTTGTGGTTTGTCTTTTTTCCCTCTTCACAGGTTCTTTCACAGAGCAGTCGGTTTTCTTCTTTTTAATTTTTTTGGATTGTTAGTTTGGTTATCCATCCAGGAATATGAAGGCATAATTGACAAATAAAAATTACATGTATTTATGGTATATAGCCTGATGTTTTGATATATGTTTACATTGTGAAGTGATTCAACCAAGATACTTAACATATCTATCACATCACATATATTTTATGTGATGAGAACATTTAAGACCTACTCTCTTAGTAATTTTCAAACATACAAAACATGATTATCAACTATGTCATCTTGCTGTGCAATACTCTCCAGAACTTATTAACCCTAATAGTTTTTAATTTTGATGGTGTCCACTTAATTAATTTTTCTTGCAGTGGATTGTGTTTCTGGTGTCAAGTCTAAAACATCTGCCTAGTCCTTGATGTAGAAGGTTTTCTCCTATTTTTTCTAAGATTTTTATAGTTTTCTGTTTTACAATTTAATTCCCTAATCTATCTTGAGTTGATTTTTGAATGAAGTGTGAGACTTAAATTGAGGCTTGTTTTATTTTATTTTGCCTATGGCTGTGCAATTATTTTAACATCATTTATTGTAAAGGATATCCATACTTATATAATCACTTTTGCTCCTTTGTAAAAAATCAATCAGACATATTTATATGGGTCTATTTTCGAGTTATCTATTCTGCTCTATTGATCTATATGTCTCTCTATCAATATGGCACTATAATTATAATGACAGGTATAAAACAAGTACTAAAGTTACAAGGAGTCATTCTTTTACTTTATTCTATTTATCAAGATTGTTTTAGCTATTCTGAGGTTTCTTTCTGTATAAAATTTAAAAACAAGTTGTTTTTATGTCTACAAAAGTAACAGTGGGATTTTGATAGGACTTTTGTTAAGCTTATAGATTAATTTGAGAAGAACTAAAATATTTATTAAGCTGACTCTTCTAATTCATGCAGATGGTATATCTCTTTATTTGCTTAAGTCTTACTTAATTTCAGTCATCTATTTTTGTAATTTTCAGCATATACAACCTGTACCTATTTTGCTAAATGTATATCTGACAAGAATTTTAAAGTAACTGTCATAAAATGTACTCAAAAACAACTAAAATCATACTAAATTAAATAAAAATATCATATTCAGTGAAAAGTATAAGTTGTAAAAAGGAACCAAATGCAAATCATAGAACCTAAAAATACAACAAACACAAAAAACCTTTTAAAAGCTTACTGGATGCATTCAACAGTAGAGTAGAAGTTATTGAGAATAGAATTAGCTTGCAGGAGACTGGATCAATAGAGTTTACTCAATCTGAGCACAGATAAAAAACAAATTGCAGGAAAAATAAACACAGCCTCAGTCTAAGAGATCTGTTAGGTAGCAACCAAAAATTCCAACATTCATATGATTGGATTCCCAAAATAGCAAAGAAAGAGACTGGAGTAAAAAAGTACTCAATGAAACAATGGCAGAAATATTCCCCAATTTAGTAAAAAGGCATAAATCTTTAGGTTCAAGAAAATAAACAAACCCTAAAGAGAATAAACTAAAAAAATCCACACCAAGACAGATTATAATTAATCTTCTGAGAACTAAAAACAAGGATCAAAACTTGAAAGCATTCAGAGACAGATGATGCATTATTTACAGAGGCACATCAATTTGAATAGCAACCAATTTCTCAACAACAATCAGGTGGCCAAATGGGAATGGCACATTATTCAAGTGCTGAAAAAAATGAACTATTAACAGCAAATTCTGTATGCATTGAAATTATCCTTCAGGAATGAAGGGAAATGACATTTTCACTCTAAAGAAACATGTATCACTAGCATACACACTACCACAAAATTTTAAAATATGGTTTTTAACCAGAAAGGAAATAATACAAGAAAGAAGCATGGAGCATCAGGAAGAAACAGAAAAAAAAAGAAAGAAAGAAAAGAAAAGAATAAATATTGGTAAATACAATAAGTAGACTTCTCATGAGTTTTTTAAATTAAATGTAGGATTAAAACGAAATGTATAGCACCAACTGACATTCAAGATCATAATATTCCGTTAATACCAGTGGACTAATAAGTCAGCGACATATGCACATTGTGATCATCAGAACAATGCCTCTTAAAACTGTACAAGGTGATGCATTTAAACATAAAAATGAGTCAAGATGAAACCCTGAAAGATGGTCAAGTAATCCGTGAGAATGCAAGAAAAGAGAAATAGAGGAATGAGATAATTAAACCCTACTGTAAGCCCTAACGTAATAATCATCAATAATTACCTTAAAAGTAAATGGTTCAATTATTTGTTGTAATACAACAATGCAAAATGTAGTACAGGGAAAGGCAAAGTGGATAAAATAATAATAAAAGTAAATCCCACCCCTTAACTACATAAGCAACTCACTTCAATTTCAACACAATAAGTAGTTTGAAAATAGAGATAGAAAAATACACCCCATGCAAAGGTTTATCAAAAAAACACAAGTGACCGAGTTCACTAACATCAGATAAAATATACTTTCGAGCAAAGAAAATAACCAGGAGCAGAGAAGAGCATACATACTGATAACAAGATCAACCCACAGAGATATAATTGTTCTAAATGTGTACACACAAAAGAATCCCCAAATATAAGAATCAAAAACTTTGTGCTACTATATTACTACAAAATTTAAAAGTAAAAATATTACTACTAAAAATTAAAACCACTGTATATATCTTTATATTTTATTACGATGCTGTTTTTCCATAGAAAAATATAAAATAGAATATAGTACAAGCTGTAGTACTATTTTTCACTTCACATACATATTTCCCTGGGTATGTTTGTAACACATTGATATATAATTAGATTTATTTGTGTTAAAACATATTCAGAATTCAGAGATTGCTAGCTTTTTTCTTGATTTGTTTATATTTAATTAAGTTTGAGATTATAATCAACCTGTAGATTGACAATTTCTCATGATCAATTTTTTCAGTACATGAACATGGCGTATCTCTTATTTAATTTGTCATTAGTCATTAATATTTTGTTTTTTTTAAATAAACCTTATGCTTACTATATTTTTCAGTTTATTTATATTTCAACAGTTTAGATACTATTTCCAGTGGTATTAATTTTAAAATCCTTATATGTTCGTTGCAGATATATAGAAATGGAATTGATCATTGTATAGTAAGTAATCTTTATTCATTGACTGATAGATTCACTTACTTTTTTCAATATTTTTTCTGTATTTTATTTTAGATTGTTTCAGTTATAATTTTGTTGTCAATGAATAATGGAAATTTTACTTATTTTTTACAACATTTTTATTAGTTTTATGGTTTTATTTTTAATCTGTCATTGCGCTAATATAGAAATGTCATAAAATATGAAGTAGAAGTTGTGACCATGGACATTGTTAATCATTCCAGACAGAAATAAACTTTCAATAATTCCCCAATATATATGTTTTTTTCCGTGGTTTCTGGTAGTCTTTAGAAAATAAATTCCTTTCTATTTCTGATTTACAATTAGGTTTTATCTTAAATGAATGTTGAGATTTATCAAATACTTTTCCATATCTATTCATATGAATACATGCTTAATTCCCTTTTATTGTAATAATAAGTTATATTAAAATTTTTAAAGCTAAATAAACATACTCTACCAGAATAAACCCATATTGGACATTATGTGGTAACTTAACATAGCAGGATTTGATTTCATAATATTCTGTTCAGGAGTTTGACATCTAAATTACTGATGAAAATTACCATGTAAACGTGGTTGTCTGTTAAATCTTTGTCAGGTGTAATCATACAGGTATGATGGGTTGAATTGTGTCTCCCTAAATTTTATAGGTTGAATTCCACACTCCTAGTATCTAAGAATGTGGTTGTATTTAAAGATAGTGTTTCTAAATCAGTAATTAATTTATGATGTCCTTATAAGAAGAGGTAATTAACACAGACACACAAAGAGGAAAGACCATATAAAGAGAAAGGGAGAAAACAGCCATTCTACAAGCCAAGGAAAGAGTGCTCAGAAGAAACCCACCCTGATGGTACCTTAATCTTGGACTTCTGTTTCCAGAATTGCAAAAAAAAAGAAATGTCTGTTGTTTAAGCCATGTAGTCTGTGACATTTTGTTATGGCAGCCCTAACAAACTAATACAACTATTTTACGTGAACTCCTAAAACGTGTTATGAAATGTCTTTAATATGGTTTGGCTGTACCCTCCCCCCACAACACACACACAAATCGCATCTTGAATTGTAGCTCCCAAAATTCCCATGTGTCTTGGGAGAGACCCAGTGTGAGATTATTGAATCATGGGGCTGGGTTTTCCCATGCTGTTCTTGTGAGAGTAAATAATTCGCACAAGATCTGAGGATTTTATAAAGGGCAGTTCCCCTACACACACTCTCTTGCCTGCCACCATGTAAGATGTGCCTTTGCTCCTCCTTCTCTTTCTGCTGTGATTGTGAGGCCTCCCCAGCTGTGTGGAAATGTGACTCCATTAAACCTCCTTTTCTTTGTAAATTACCCAGTCTTGGGTATTTCTTCATAGCAGTATGAAAATGGACTAATACAGTTTTTGTGTTTATTTGTTTTTATTTGTTTCTTTCTTTTTAAATTTTCTCTAAGAGTGGGTATTGCAATCTCTTGATTCTGTCTTTTGAGGTGTTTCATTTCTTCTTGTGTTTAGTTTGATAAACTGTGTTTTTCATGGAATTTGTTCATTTTATCTAACTACTAGAATTTACTTGCATAAAATTGCTTCAAGGTGCCATTTTCTTGTCCTTTTATTGGTTGAAGATCTATAGTGATGCTCATCATTTATTATTAATTTTGGTAAATTTGTGTTTTCTCTCTTGTTTATCTGATTGGTCAGTTATATCGGACTTTTCTTAAATGAACCAGCCATTAATTTAAAAAAAAAATATTAATATGTCTTCTATTTTATTGATTTCTATTGTTATCTTTACTATATACTCTATTTGTTTATGTTAGCTATACTTGTTTTTTTTTGTTTTCGTTTCTTAATGTCAGAGCTTATATCTTTGATTTTAAATGTGTCAATTTAAATCAGCATAGAAAAATATAACATTTCCTATAACCACTACTTGTGCTGCACCTCATATATTTTGAAAATTTGCCTTTTCATTATTATACAGTTCAAACATATTTTTATGTCACTGTTGAAACAAACATGTATTTGTTGATATTAATTTTCTAATATTTAGATATTTGAAATGCCACTAGCATATTAAGTAAAATATTTAAGTATGAACTAAGCCAATTATAAATTGAGATTCAGGAAGAGATTTTAAAAGACTGATTTGGATTAAAGAATAAATGGATAAGTTTGGTGGGACCTAGCGTGATCTGAAACTTGTTTAACAAAGTATAATAGAGAATGAAAGGTTTGTAACAGTACAGAGATGGGTTAAAAGAAAAGATTCTTGTTGTACTGAGTACTGCCAATAATTCAAAAATAAAATGCTCAGTTAAATGAAACTACAGGCAATTAAGTAATGGATTGCTAAACAACTAGGCAGTAATTGTATACTCAAGAATATTGGTCAAACATAAATATATAGTATCAACTACAATCTGGGAGAAATGACATCTGTTAGTAGAGATTCTGTTTTATCTAAGTTAACTAGTCATATACAGACCATTTTATAATAGTGTAAAGAATAGCAAAATGTGTGTATATAGCAAATACTTTTCTATGTCTCGTATACTCCTATGCACTAGAATTACACTCCTTACTATACAAATTTGTTTATACATGATAAAAACAGAAATTAATGATATTGAATTCTATTTTGAAGCAAACTATTATATATCTATAATGCAGGCTTTTTTCTCTTCAAATGTCCTATCTTTAAGGAAATGTGTTGCTCATGTTTATATCAACTCAAAATTATGCCTTATGGCACAAAAGTGCTAATGAAACACAGCCACGTATAATATTTTTACTTATATGAAAATAATTTTCTTGAGGCTGTGCTGACACATTGAAATTAATCTTATTTAAAATCCAATATTATGCTTTGAAAATAAATTTAAAGCTTCAGTTCTTTTACCAAATTATCTTTTGTATATATAGATTATATAACTTTAATTACATTTATTATTTTGTCTTCTGCTGCTGACCAAAGCAGAAATGAATGTAATTCTTATGTTTTCAAAGACATATAAATGAAATATATGTTTGATCACTTATTCAAATACCATTACATGGGAAATGATTACTTATTAAATCTAGGGAGAAAATTCATTTTACTTTCTCTTCAGAACAGGTCACTCATAACTAGTTAATACATTTTATTCTTCACATTCATTTTTATGCAGTTTTTATTACCATTTACTTTCTCAACTCGAAGCCTTCTGCTTGTAGACACAAACACATGTCCTCACATAAACACAGACATGAACGCACAGAAAACAGACTGATTTTGGAAACTTAAATAAATAGAGGTATATTCAACAGGAACCATGTGAGGTCTATTTTTATTGGTATTTCTCTCAAGAAAAAATAAAATGGTATACTTCTCATATAGTCAAATAATTTTAATTCAAAAAAAGAAAGCATATTTTCTCTTGTCCATTCAAAATATATTATTTTCCTAGATTTTATTGTAATAAAATATACATATCATAAACTATATCATCTTAACTATTTTCAAGTGTACAGTTCAGTGGTATTAAATATATTCTTAATGTGCAACCATCACTACCATTCATCTCTAAAAATCTTTTCATCTTATAAAACTAAAACTATACTCCCTGGGTTTCCTTCTCCCTAGCCCCAGAAAACTATCATTCAACTTTCTGTCTCTATGATTTACCTCATATATGTGGACTCACACAGTATTTGTAACTGGCTTATTTCACTTAGCTGACCTTAAGGTTCATCCTTGTTGTAACATATGTCAGAAACTGCTTCTTTTTTAAGGCTGAATAATGTTCCATTGTATATACATACCACAATTCGCTTTTCCATTAATCCATCAATAAGACACTTGGTTTGGTTCCATCTTTTGGCTACTGTGAATAATGCTGCTATAGATAATTAGGTGTACAAATATCTCTTCAAGATCTTTCTTTCAATTCTTTTGGGCATATACTCAGAAGTGAAATTGCTGAATTCTATGGTAATTATATTTATTTATTATTTTTTTTTTTTGAGAAAACACCATACTGGTTTTCTTACTGGGTGTACCATTTTGCATTTTCACAAGCATTGCAGTTTCTCAGTGTTTTCTTCAACAGTTGTTATTTTCTGGTTTGTTTGATAGTGCCCATCATGATGCTTAGAAAGTGGTATTTCATGGTAGTTTTGATCTGCATTTTCCTAATAGTCATGTTGAGTATATTTTCATGTACTTATTGGACATTTGCATTATCTTGCTTTGAGAAATGCCTATTTAAGTTTTTTGCCAATTTTGGAATTGGGTTGTTTGCTTTTGTTGTTGTAGAGTTTTACAAGTTCTCTATATATTCTGGATATTAATTCTGTATCAGAAAATATTTTTCCCATTCATCTAATGGACAGAGATAATTTTACTTTTTCCTTTCCAATTCAAATGCATTTTGGTAATTTTTGTTGCCTGATGTCTCTGACTAGAACTTCTAGTGCTTTGAAGTGATTAGTCTGAGCATCCTCGTCTTGTTCCCTCTTAGAGAAGAAGTTGTTAGACATTCCTCATTGAGTATGATGCTTCCTGCCTGTTTTTCTATATGGCTTTATTATTTGAGGTAGTTTCCTTCTAAAAATAGTTTGTTGAGTATCTTTCCCATGTAAGGATGTTGAGTTTTGTCAAATGACTTTTTCTGCATCAATTAAGATAATTATGTGTTTTTTTCTTTCATTTATTTTGTTTATGTCGTGTTACATTTATAGATTTTCATAAGTTGAACCGTTCTTGCATTCCAAGATTAAATCCTCCTTGGTCATTGCGTATAATCCTTTTAATAGTCTGCTGAATTCCAGTTTCATAGTACTTTTTGAAAACTTTTATATTTATATTTTTAAAGAGATATTGGTATAGTTTTCTTATAGTGTCACTGATTTTGTAGCAGGGTGCTATTTTTTGGCTCTGTGTCTCCAACCAAATCTCATCTCAAATTGTAATCTCCACATGTGGAGGGAAGAACATGTTGGGAAGTGATTAGGTCATGGGGGCAGATTCCTCCATGCTCTTCTCATTATTGTGAGGGAGTTCTCACGAGATCTGTTGGTTTTAAAAGTGGCAGTTTTTGCTGTGCTCTCTCTCTCTCTCTCTCTCTCTGCTGCCTTGTGAAAAAGGTATTTGCTTCTCCTTTGCCTTCTGCCATGATTGTAAGTTTCCTGAGGACTTCCCAGCCATGTGGAATTGTGAGTCAATTATACTTATATGGAGTTTCCTTTATAAATTATGGAGTCTCAGGAAATATTTCTACCGCATTGTGAAAATGGACTAATGTAGAAATTGGTACCAGGAGTGGGATACCTCTAGAATGATAAATTGAAAATGTGGAAACAACTTTGGAACTGGGTAACAGGCAGAAGTTGCAACAGTCTGGAGGGCAAGGAAGAAGATGGGAAGATGTGAAAAAGTTTGGAACTTCCTAGAAACTTGTTGAATAACTTTGACCAAAAAGCTGACAGTGATACAGATAATGAATTCCAGCCTGAGGTGATCTCAGATGGAGATGAACTTATTGGGAAGTGGAGTAATGGCGATTCTTGATATGCTTTAACAAAGAGACTGGTGGCATTTTGTCCCTACCCTACAGATCTGTAAAATTTTGAACTTGAGAGAGTATTTAGGGTATCTGGCAGAAGAAATTTCAAAGCAGCAAAACATTAAAGAGGTGAACTGGCTTTTCCTGAAAGCATACACTTAGATGCTCTCACAAAGGGATGGTGTGAAATTGGAACTTGTGCTTAAAATGGAAGCAGAGCATACAATTTTTGGAAACTTGCAGCCTGGCCATTTGATAGAAAAGAAAAAATATATATTTTCTGGGGAGAAAGTCAAGCTGGTTGCAGAAATTTTTATAAGTAACAAGGAGTCAAACATTAATAGCCAAGAAAATGGGAAGAAAATGTCTCCAGGGCATGTCGGAGCTCTTCACAGCAACCCCTACCATAACAAGGTTGGAGGCCTAGGAGGGAAAGATGGGTTATTGGGCTGGCCCCAGGCCTCCCCTGCTGTGTGCCACCTCAGGAGATGGC
This sequence comes from Mandrillus leucophaeus, assembly GCF_000951045.1. Classification (NCBI taxonomy): domain Eukaryota; kingdom Metazoa; phylum Chordata; class Mammalia; order Primates; family Cercopithecidae; genus Mandrillus; species Mandrillus leucophaeus. The sequence goes on along the minus strand of NW_012107864.1, from coordinate 1,076,719 downwards.
AACTTGCATCCCAACTGCTCCAACTCCAGCCGTGGCTAAAGGGGCTATAGTATAGCTTGGGTCATTGCTTCAGAGGGTACAAGCCCCAAGCCTTGAAGGCTTCCATGTGGTGTTGAGCCTACACATGCGCGGACAAGAGTTGAGGTTTGGGAACCCCCACCTAGGTTTCATAGGATGTATGGAAACACCTGAATGTCCAGACAGAAGTCTGCTGCAAGGGCAGAGCCCTATGGAGAACCTCTGATAGGATAGTGCAGAAGGGAAATGTGGGGTTGGGGCCTCACACAGAGTCTCCACTGAGGCACTGCCTAGTGGAGCTGTGAGAAGAGGTCTACCATCGTCCAGACCACAGAATGGTAGATTCACTGACATCTTGCACTGTGTACATGAAAAAGCCACAGGCATTAAATGCCAGCTTGTGAAAGCAGCCTCAAGGGCTGTAGCCTGCACCACCGCTGTGGCAGAGCTGCCCAAGGCTATGGAGGCCAACCCCTTGCATCAGCATTCCCTGAATGTGAGACATGGAGTCAAATGAGATTTTGAAGCTGTAAGATTTAATAACTGCCCAGTGGGGTTTTGGACTTGAATGGGGCCTGTGTCCCCTTTGTTTCAATCAATTTCTGCCTTTTGGAATGAAAACATTTACCCAACTCCTATGGCCCCATCGTATCTTGGAAGTAACTTTTTTTTTTTTTTTTTTTCATAGGCTCATAGGCAGAAGGGACTTACCTTGTCTCAGATGAAACTTTGAACTTGGACTTGTTAGTTAATACTGGAATGTGTTAAGACTTTGGAGGACTGTTGAGAAAGCATTATTGTGTTTAAAAATGTGAGAAGGACATGAGATTTCAAGGGAGTGAGGGGAAGAATTATATGGTTTGACTCTGTCTTCCCAACCAAATCTCATCTCTAATTGTAATCCCCACATGTCAATGGAGGGACCTGGTGGCTGGTGATTGGATAATGGGGGCAGTTTCCTCCTTGCTGTTCTTATTATAGTGAGGGGGTTCTCAGGAGATGTGATGGTTTTAAGTGGGGAATGTTCTCAGCCTTTCTCTCTTTCTATCTCCAGCCACCTTGTGAAGAAGGTACTTGCTTCCCCTTAACTTTCACCATGGTTGAAAGTTTCATGAGACATTCCCAGTCATAGAGAACTGTGAGTCAATGAAACCTCTTTTTTTATAAATTACTCAGTGTCAGGTAGTATCATTGTTGCAGTGTGAAAATGGACTAATACAGAGGAAAATGCTGGCCCCATAGTATGAGTTAGAGAGTGTTCCCACGTCTCAATTTTTAGAAAAAGTTTGAGATGGATTAGTGGTGATTCTTCTTTCAATGTTTGGTCAAACATTTTTATATGCTTATAGCTTATGTGTCCTTCATTTCCTGCATTGCTGTCTTCTTCTGTGTTTTGTTATTTTTTCTGTAGTGAAACATTTACATTGCTTTCCTATTTCCTTTTGTATGTATTCTACAGTTAATGTCTATGTGGTTAATATGGAAATTACATTTAATTTAACATCCTAAAGTTATATCCTAATTTTATGTCAGCTTAACTTCAATACTATGTAATAATTTTTAATGTATATTATTATGCAATCATAATTGTAGCAGCTTCATTCCCATTCATTTTGGTTCTTGATGCCACAAGACATTTTTATACATTGTGTCCCCTAAAATATAAACATAATTATTATAAAATTTGTAGTTTTAAAAAAAATTTTAGTAAACAAATGGTGAATTACCAGTAAAAGTAATAATAATACTAGCTTTTACACTAATAATTGCTTTTTGAAATTTTATTAGTCTTTTTTAAGTCATGCAGAAAACAAAAAGTGAACTTATCAACCATTGTTAGAAAAATACTAGCTTTTATAACTGACAGTGTGCTTAATTTTACTAATATATTTATTTCTTCATATGACTTCAAGTTATTGTCTGGTGCCCTTTTATGTCACCCTGCAGGACTCCCTTGAATATTTCTTGTAGGGAAGGACTAGTGGTAACAAACTCCCTCAGCTTTTGTTTATCTGGGAACATCTTAGTTTCTCCTCACTTCTGGAGGAGGATTTTACTGGATATAGGATTATTGGTTGACAAGTTTTTTGGTTTGTTTGTTGTTGTTTTTAGCACTTTTAACCCCAAACTCCAAAGTTTTGATAAGAAAGTTGCTGATAATCTCATTATGGATACCTTGTATGTGAAGTCGTTTCTCTCTTGCTGCTTTCAAGATTTTCTTTGTCTGTCAAATGTTTCATTGCAATATATCTTGGCATGAGTCTTTTCGAGTTCATCTTACTTGGAATATTTTAATCTTTTTACATGTTTATGTTCAGGTCTTTCATCCAATTTGGAAAGTATTCATCCATTATTTCTTCACATATTCTCTTTAACCTTTCTCTCTTCTCTTTTTGGAACTCCCACAATGCATATATTGGTTCATTTGGTGATGTCTCACAGCTTCCGTAGACCTTTTCTGCAGTACTTCCTTTTCTCTTCCTCAAACTTGATATTTTCCATTATCCAATTTTCAAGTTTACTGATTCTTTCTTCTGCCAGCTAAAATTTCCCTTTGAATACCTCTAGTATTTTTTTCATTTATGATATCATTCTTTCACTTCCAGAATCTTAGTTTTCTTTTAGATTTTCTATCTCCTTTATATTTCCATTTTGTTCAAACATTGGTTTCAGAGAGGTTTTGTTTGCTTTTACTTTTTCCATATCATCCTTCAGTTCTTTGAACAATGTTAAGATAGTTGTTTTAAAGTCTTTGTCTAGTAGGTCTTCCACCAGGTTGTTTTAGGGAACATTTCTGTTGATTATTTTTTCCCTGTGAATTGGCTATACTATCCTGTTTCTCTTTAAATTTTACAATTTTTGTGTTGAAAACTGGATATTTGAACCTGATAATGTGGTAACTCTGAAGCTCAGGCTCTCTCCCTTCCCCATAATTTTCTATTTTTGTTTAGTGTTTTTAGGTTTTTAAAATTATTTTTGTAGGCCTTCCCTATGCCCAGGATCATCCTGAGGTTTAAATTTACAGTCTTCTCAGGTCTTTCCTGAGTCCATAACTTTCCCTAGTCATGTGCAGTCACTTTATATTTTTTTCTATTTTTTCCTAATTCTTTTTGAATGTCCTAGATTTTAGTATCTGGCATCCAAGACAGGAAAATAAGAAGAAAAAAAAGAGAGAAAGGAAAAAGAATATTGACCACCCAGATCCCTTGGAAATCACTTCAGCCAAAGTGGGAGGGACTGATAATTAATGGAGTTTATATGCCACTCCAAAATATCTTACTGTCACACGTCAACTATTTTTAGCTAAAAGCATTTAAAAGACAGGAGACACAAAAAGATTACTCTGACTTTCATGCTGTTTTTTAAAGTCAGAAGATGAAATTACCACGTGAAAGATGCCCTCCCTATACTAGAAGGGAAATGACATTCTCATTAAGGTATATGTGTGTGTATATATATACACACACACACACAGAGATAGATAAACACACACACATATATATGTGTGTGTATATATATATCTTTAGGTCTTAATTTCCTTATATGGGATCCTGTGTCACATAAAACTTATACTAAGTACATTTGTATATTTTTTTCTACTCATCTGTCAATTTTTTTCCTGTCCCAACAGATTAAACCTAAGACAGTAGAGGCAAAATTTTGCATCCCCTACAAAACATGGCAGGGATGTACACCATTAATTATTACTTGCCTCTTTCCTTATACCCCTGTGATCAGAAACAGTAATCAGAGATCAGAGCAAAAATCCCCAATACTTGAAGGACAATACGTTTTTTGCCTATCCTGGCTCTTGCAAGCTGAATGCAGGTTCTTCCAGGAATACATGAACAGCTGTCTGTCATGGGGCTTCAGGTGCTAGATTGGAAGCTATTTCTATGCTGTGAGCTGAAATTTTTTGAAATTCACTGAAATTTATCATCAAATCATTTGCCTGGAGGATTCTAGCCTAAAAAGACTTCAGAGTTTCAAAATAGTTACATCATACAGATTCGTCAAGTGTTTTGCTGTTTACATTGAGAGATAGATTCCTTGCACTGTCTACTCTGACACCTTCCCCAAATCCACTCAACAACACAGGTTTCCAAAAAATCAAAACACTAAACATATAATGACCTAATTCCCTGTTTTTAGAAATAAAGGTTGTCAATAACATATAGAAAATTTTAGCAGAAAAATTGCACTAACTGTATTTTAAAGTGTCAGTAATAACTACCAATTGATAGGGTAATAAGAGTCCTGAACTGAGCACATATTTCAATATTTATCCTGTTTTATGACTCTGAGTGCTCTATAACACTTAATACTAATAAAAACTTTGAAAGACATCTGTCATTTCAATTCAATTATTTCATTTTATCAGTATTTATGTTGATTTTAAATAAGTATTTCCCAGAATCATTTTAAGAATACATGCATTATTGAGTTTCCGAGCTTGTGAGACTCTTGTCTCATGCATTTAATTATCATGGAAAACCACTTCAGTGATCACGTTTCCCTGTGCAGATAATCCTGGAGCCCTGTGTCCTAAATAAACATGAAGACAGAGATCCCTACCGGTCTTCATGTAGAGAGAAATGTTGAATGAAATAAAGCACTAATGTTAAATCATTGAGATTGATGTTATCAGCTCATGCAGCATAATTGAACTATCCTCAAAGATATAAGAGGCTAAAGGGGAAATACATTTGACTCTTCAATATGCAGAGATTAGGTGCACTGAACCTCCTTGCAGTCAAAAATCTGCATGTAACTTTTGACTGTCTACAAACTTAACTAATAGCCTGTTGACTGGAAGTATACCAACAATGTAGACAGTGGATTAACACATATTTTGTATATTGTATATATTATATATACTGTATCACCATAAAATATAAAAGATAGAACAAATAAAATGATATTAATAAAGTCATAAGGAACAGGAAATATATTTACTACTTATTAAGTGGAAGTGTGTCATCATAAAGATCTTCATCCTCTTCATCTTCACATTGAGTAGGCTGAGGAGGCAGAGGAGAGGAGGGTTTGGTCTTGTTGCTTCAGGAGTGACAGAGATGGCAGACATAGAGAAGGTATAAGGGGAGGCAGCAGAGGCAGGCACACATGGGGAAATTTTATTGAAAAAATCCTCATGTAAATGAACACATGCAGTTCAAACTCATGTTGTTCAGGGGTGAATTGCACTAATATACTGTGTTATCTGGTGAAACAATTTCTGAACCTTGGAACTAATTTTAAGTGTCACTGAGATTATTGTAACATTTAATCAAGTAATATAACATTATTTGAGTTATTTCAGCTTAGGTATTTTAATCTCATATATTACATATATATATATGATCTAGCATAATCCACAAACATTAGTCATATTTCTAACATGCTTTAGCTAATGTATATACACGTTTTACAAAAGTCTTTCCTATGTCTAGAGATGATTTTTCCCTGTGGATTGACTTATATTTTGCTTGGATATAAATGGTAACAATAAACTTTCAGAATGCTTTAGTATTAATAGATCAAAGGGAAATGAATTCTAGAATTTTTCTTAAACTTAGGACAATTACATGCTATAAATGGTATATTGCTATTTTATTAATATTATGTAGTTACAGTTATAATTACAATTCATATTACAATTTACTTATATTGCATAGATGTAATTAATAATGCGTTTTTACCCTTAAAATCACCCATTTAGAAAACAAATTGTATCGTCACTCACTCACAAGTGTATTATAGAATATGAAACCTATGCTGTGACTTGTAAAGATTAATTAAAATTAGATATACAGACCATATTAATACCTTACCCCCTCTGTAATATAATCTGTGTGAGGGTGAGGCATTCACACTCTATCACCAGCACCTAGTAAGGAATCTGATGTGAAAAACTATGTATTTAGTGAATTCATAGATGATAAAGCAAGGTGAGAGGACTAATGTACTAATGGTAGATTTAGGGTACAAAAAGATTGTAATAGACTGAAGTCAGTTGACTGAGACTAAAATCATATATGAGTAGAAATCCTTAATTGGTTTTCAAAATTTTTCTTTTAAAAACATGAGAGATCTTTTTATATCTAAAAACATATGGAAAATTTCAAGACTTTAAAAATATATGGATTTATTTATTCACTGCCTACTTCCAAAAATAAATAATTTTGAGACAGTGAAAGAAAATAGGATACTATGATTTATTTTATAATTTGCATACTATTAAATTGTATTAATCAGAAAGAAAAAATTCCACTCTATTTGGCACTGAGTGTACCATGTCTGCTTTATTATTTAGCTTGGTGTTTAATGACTTAGAAAAAGAGAGACTCTGAGAATGTAGAGGATATTTTAAACCAGTTCTACATTTGCTAAGGGAATTGAGACTATTTAGCATGGAGAGGAGAATACTTAACAGGTTATAATAATTGTTTGCAAATATTTGGAATACTGTAATATATAAAAGAGTGTTCAGATTTTGTTTATCTCTAGAGGGCAGAAATAAGACCAAACCAATAAATGAAAATTTTGAGGAGACAATTTTCAGTTCTATGTGAGAATGTGCCAGAAATTAATACTGTTTAGCAGTATAATGAGCTGCTTCAGAAAATATGGAATGCCATATGTTAGAGATGTCCGTCTTTCAGGAATAGAAGTTATTTCTTCCTTGGCAGAAAAAAGTTGAGCATTTAAGATCTTTAACAACCTTCAGATTCCACATATTTATTGTCATTATATCATACTGAGATATATGATAGAATGAGAGTTATGAATGTACTGATATGATTAAAACAAAAATTAGAATTGTAGGCCATTCAAATATATCCGTTTTATACTAGGAGTATGGTCAATGTTATTAGGAAAATAACTATAATTATGACAGAATTGCCTTTCTCTAATCTCTAGCAGAGTAGCTGGAGTGCCAAAACCTCAATGTTTATCTCTTTCTCTGGCAGTTTCTTTGGGAATGGTTCACAAGTTTTCTTTGAGTACCATTAAACTCTGTCTCTTCTCGTCTGTCACAGACAAAAAAAAAAAAAAAAAAAAGTCACTCTTCCACACCAGTAGTGAGCTGAGAGTGCCTTTCCATTATTTTTCTTGTTTTTTTGGAGGCAGATAATTTTCCCACTACTTTATGAAAATTTTCTTTTACCATTATCAAGTTACTCTTATAGAAATCAAGTTTTAAGGGAAACATCGTGGTATTTTCATGTTACTCTAAACGAGAAGAGCATTCTTCCATATATTATTATTTTTTTAAATAGACAATAGTATTCTTGCCTTTGTAAGTTATTTTTTAAAATAAGATTCATAGTGTTTTGTGTTCCAATTTTTAATTTAACTTGCTATTTTAGTTTAAGACATTCTTCTGTAATTCAGAAATTAACATGTTTTCCTTAAAGATGGTTTGCAAGAAAATCAGGGTAACACTACATTAGGGAAAAGTATAGAACTTCCATTCCCAGAGATATTTTTTTTTTATCTTCACATTACTCAAGAAGGGAGAAAATATTTGTCCTCTCGTTTCCTTTTTTTATTCTAACTATTAAAACTTCCCCAATCTTCTATATAAAGTATTTTTAATTTATTCAGTGAAGATTGGAGAAGGTACCTATTGTCTTCTCAGTTTAACATTCTTCCCTTTTCTCTTCCCAGGAACTGCTCACACCTATTGCAATATCCACCAAATTATAGTAAAGAATGGGAAGGATCATGGCAGGATTGTAGCCACCATTGAAACAAGATTAATCTATCTTTCATTGGAGATTAATTCGTAATGAGAAAAGAGAAAAGGGAAGAAAAAAAGGCAGCAAGAAAGGCAAGTGTGCTGAGGGGGTTTAAGTTCTTAGTTCTAGTTGGTCTGAAGGTCCGTTGACATTAACATTAAATTATTAAATGGAGGGGTTCTAACCTGACTTGGATTCCATGAGGCAGCAAATTTCTTATCAAAGCTAGTGAAAATAAAATTTCTGGTCACTAAAAGCCAACAGATTAATAATTAATATGAAAAAACTATGTACTTGGTTAGGCTAGTTTCTGAGATCTTGTCAGGTATTAACCTTTAACTATAGGTTTGACTCAATTTCTTACTTATATTTTTTATACTATATTTTCCTGAAACACACATTTTTAGCTCAAATTAAGGATCTCCACTTTCCTTCTTGTGAGCAGATTTAACACCAACACTACACAGGTTAAGAGGAACCTTAGAGCTAAGGCTGAGTGGCATTGCCTCCACGAGTACCTTTTAATTCTCCTCTCTTTCTTGACCATTTTAAAACTTTAGAACTGGTAGGATGCTGGAAAGTCAAAGGATCAACAGTGTCCTTAATGGTTTTTTGTATTTTAATATTAACAAAGAAAAGAGATTCATGTGGATGACAAAATTTATGAAGATTGGCATATCATAAGCTTCTGCTCATATAATTTTAAGGAGGAAGCAGACAAAAATATGAATTCATCTTGAGGGCATGTTGTGAAAGCCAGATTCGAAGGTTTCTTTGGCAGAACCTCCAACAGCCTGCGCACTGAGAGGAATGTGCACTGGGGTAGAGCTTTGGGAAGTTCCTGCCCTTTGCAGTGGGGAGGAGCCTGGCCTCTCTCTCCTATTCCAGGGTGGGGAACCTGGAATTCAATCTGCAAGGCAGGAAGTACACTATCAGGACTCTGGCTTTGTGGAGAGTCCCTGTTTCCCCTTTTTTCCCTTTTTGCCCAGTAAATCCCATTTTCTCACCTTTCAAATAGTCTATAAGCCTAATGTTTCATGGTCATGTGACAAGGACCCCATCTTTAGCTGAACTAAGGAAAAACCCTGCAACAATCGTATTCTTTGTTTTAAAGCTGTTGTGCACAGTAAGCTGGAAGTATCTGGGAAGGTCTGTCACCCCCTGGAGCAGTCCCTAACCAATAAATGTCAAATGCAGAAAGTAAACACCCAGGCCTCCTTGCCCCTAATCAGTACCACCTTGAGATGTGTTCTCAGTGGCCTCCAGCGCTCCTTGACAGGCTTCAGCCAGAGTTTTCTGAGACTGCTTGATATCAGGCTCTTGCTTGGTTTCCTTCCCTGTCCTACTTCATTCCCTACTGGATTTCCATGAAATCACATTTTAATAAATCACTTCGCGTGAGTCCTTATGTCAAGCACTTCTGGAAATCTTAAAGTAACATATACACTAATGATGTGAGAAGTAATATTCCAAGCCTAGGATTTTTGTCCATAAAGAAGAGAACCTATGAAAAAGGGACTGCTAATTATTCAAATTTTAATATGAGAAAAACTTGCCCACTTTCTCTATAATCCTATCATTATGTTTTATTCTAATTTAGTATTATAAATTATTTTCTTCTGAATTCTTGAATAGTAGCCAAATACAGCTCTTTATTATTTAACACTACACACCCTGTGAATATTTGTATACATTCACATAGAGCTATTTTATAGTGCACACTAACTATTCATAAAAATAAACAATAATTATCAAGTGTTTCTCAACCATAAATGGGGTAATTATCACTTTATTTTTGTAGTACTAGAGACAGAAATCGTTTTATAAGCAAGTATATTCCCTCCAACCTAATCATCCACATAAAGCACTCACATACATTTATGATATAAAAGTATAAGACTCTGAAGTCAGAGTTCCAGCTCTTCTAAGACTTTTAAAGTGCCTCAATAGTGGAAAGGCAAGAGAGTTTATTCTTTTATTTATTTATTTAGTCCGATTATTTTGTACAATTTTAAAAATTTCTCTAGAGTTTATGTTTTTTAGAAAAATCTTTTAAAAAGATTCTTCAAATAAAATGAATCAGTGGATCATTACATTAAAATAACTGCTTATATTTTACAAGCTTAAGAATCTTCATCACCAAAACCTAAACAGGATATTGTATGGAAGCCATTGGTACCCTGCTTGGTTCCCTTCCCTGCAGGATCTTTCTGTGAGTGTTCTAGCAGCTCATGCCTTACAGCTGGTCAGTTCTCAAATTGCCATTCACCATACAGAAGCCACCTGGCCTGGGCAGTGTTACCAGATGTAGCAAATAAAAATGCATGACACACAATTAGATGTGAATTTCAGATAAACAACATATACTTATTTTAAGTATAAATACATCTCATGCAATATTTGAGAATATTTATACTATAAGATTATTCATTGTTTATCTTAAATTCAAATGTAACTGAGGCTCCTGTATTTAATCTGGAAATCCTATGCCTAAAAAGTAACCTCCCTTTTCTATTCTCTTCCCTCTTCTCCAACCCTCCCTCCCTCTAGATTGACAAATACGGGGGAAAAAAAGTGAACCCGCTTGTCTTAGGTGGGATCATGCTTGAGAAATACATGTGACCATTCTGAATAGTCTCTAGGTGAGATCTCCTCTTTGCTTAGTTTCGTTTCCCTACCTATATTAGTCACAGTTCTCAAGAGAAACAGAACCAATAAAGTATAAGTAGATATATGGAAAGAGATTTATTATGAGGGGTTGGCTCACACAATTATGGAGGCTGAGAAGTCCTATATCTGTTTTCCTTAATTTATTTTCCCTGAGATTATGCCTCAGTAATTAATCACTTTCACAAGAATCCCAAACTCAGGCTCTGTTTTTAGGGTACCAAACCTAAGATAGCTGATGCCAGGAGCGGTCCCAGGAAGCAATCCCAATGACAAATAATCTAGATGTGGAATACAAACTGACCAGAATACGGTGAGGATGGCAACTGTACTGGTAGGTGGGGTATTGATTACCTCTGGCATGCTATAGGATTTCAGTTGCTGACTTTCACCATTAGTAAAGGAGAGTTGGAGAAGGCAACAGGGGGCAAGACAGGCACTAGTGGGTGCAATGTCTGGCTTTTAATATGCATAAGAAAATAGTAACTAAGAAAACAATGGAATTATGTTATTGCTAAGTGCCACTGATGCATTAGAAAGAGAAAACACGCTCAACTGTATTGTATTTTTAATCAGTAATTTAGATTTTATTAATCATTATTTTATTTTATTTTTATTTTTCATTTTTATTTTTTGAGCAGAGGTTTTACTCTTGTTGCCCAGGCTGGAGTGCAATGGCTCAATCTTGGCTCACTGCAACCTCCGCCTCCCCGGTTCAAGTGGTTCTCCTGCCTCAGCCTCCCTAGTAGCTGGGATTACAGGCATGGGCCATCATGCCTGGCTAATTTTATATTTTTAGTAGAGATGGGGTTTCTCCATGTTGATTAGGCTGGTCTTGAACTCTGAACCTCAGGTGATCTGCCCCATATAGGCCTCCCGAATTCCTGGGATTACAGGTGTGAGCCACCGTGTCTGGCTGTTAATCATTATTTTAAAGAAAAATGTTAAGAATCTGAGGACTTTATTGCCAGTCTTTAAAGGAGAATTCATCTTGTGTAGCCAGAGTAAATACTTAGCTGAAAACAAGGCATATGAGCTCGTTATGACAGTGGCAGACTTTCAAAGAAGGCTGAGGCTCAGTCTACCAAATCTGTACCAAAATCAGGGCCCTGTTAGGAAAGACATGGAACCCTGAAATTTGAGATGAGAATATCTTAAGAGCCCTGATTTTACAGATTTCTTGGGACACTCCAGGCAAGCAAAATTGTCTCACTCTCCTTTGTTAGAAGATAGGCTCAGCCCCTACTTTGCTTGAAGACAATGTTCAGACTCAAAAGAAGATAGGCTCAGCCCCTACTTTGCTTGAAGACAATGTTCAGACTCAAATGGGCTTCTTAAAGAAAACTTCTGCCATTCTCAAGTTCAGGGCAAGGCCATACCATCTTCAACAGGTAACTAGAGAGTTTTTGGAAAAATAGGTCTTGACTTCTTACTGGACACTGCTAGAAATTGAGTATGATGGATGATCAGAAGGCTGAAGTCAACTTCTCCAGTGGGAAAGACTGATCCCTCACCAGTTTCCAGAATTAAGCCAATTCTCCAAAGCAAAACTCACTGACTAAAGGAAGAACCTAGAACACTACAGCAAGTATCTATGACAGTGATTTCTCCAGTCCTTCCCCAGGCAAACTTACAGCTACTTATGTGGTAACTTTTTATTGGGGAAAGGTGAATATTCAAATTTCTTCCAGGGATGCTGGATATGCAGTCTGCATTAATGCTAATGCAGAGATTCATAATATGTTCATAACGAACCTTTTAGGATTCTTAGTTAGCTACAGGCAGTTAATAAATGGATAATGGCCCACGTCCACCTCATAGTGAGTCCACTGAAGTAGAAAAAGCTAAACATAGACCCACCTAGTTGTCACTTTTCCAGTCTAAAACATGTACGTGGAATGGACATGCTTAGCAGTTGGCAGAACCCACACAACTGTTCCTTGGCCTATAGAGTAATAACTATTGTACTGACAAATGACAAGTAGAAATCCTCAAAGCTGATTCATATGTAATATAATACTCAAAGCAATACCTACTATGAATGATAGAGATCTCTGCCACCCTAAAATATGTAAGGATGCAAATATTGTGATTCTCATAGTATCTCTATTTAATTCATCATAATTCATTAGCTTAGCTTGATGAAAATGGATTGTCAGAAAGTTAAGTAATTTATACTCCTAAATGGAACTCTGGTTCTAGAAGTGGTACCAATTCTAGATTAGGTTAAAACAACTTATGTTATGCAGTATAGAGGTCTGTGATAACTAGAATGTATTACTTTCAATTGCCATCAGGAAGGAGAATAGAGAAGTTCTCATTCACCTGAACAGACAAGTGTGTACACTGCCTCAAGTCCTGTCATAGTTTAGTCTGATAAAAACTGGACAATCTAGACATTCTGGAAATATTACATTTGCTTACTATGCTGATAATATTATGATACTCATAACTAATGATCAAAAATTGCTAAGTATTCTGGATGCCTTGGTAAGACACATGTGCTCCAGTGGGAGAGGTAAAAACTTTCAGAAGTAAGGGACTTCTTACACTAGGAAATATTTTGAAGTCACATAGTCTGATGTGTACTGGGACATCCACTCCAGGATACCTTGCAACTCCAAGTCTTTCTACCAGAAAAAAAAAAAAAAAAAAATACATAAAGACTGGTAAGCCCTTTTAGGGTTACAACAGCGTATTTTACACTTGGGGTTCCTCCTTTGACCCATTTACCAGGTAACCTGGAAGGCTGCTAAGACTGACTGTGCCTCTAAGCAGGAAATGGCTCTGCTGTAGGTTCAGCTATATAAGTAGTCCTGTAATTTGGGATATACAATCCAGAAGACTCTATGTTATTAGAGTTATCCATGTTTAAAAAGATGGGTGGGGCCTCTGACAAAGAACAGTGGAAGAGTCACAACACAGACCCATAAGACTCTGGTGCAAGAGACATCTGTAACAGAGAACTCTCCACAATTGGGAAAATAGATCTTGCACTGCTACAGGGCCCTACTAGAAAGTCTCTGATCATGTTACTTCGAGGGCCCATGTAGCCATAATTACCCATAGTTAGCTATCATGCCCACTAAATCATAGGTTTAGCCAGGCCTAGTTCCAAACAATTATAAAATGGAAGCATTACTGCTTGAACAATGCTTCAGGCCAAAACTAATATATAAAAGGCAAAGCGGGCTACAAACAACTGGTGTGGAGTCCCATATTATTTACCACCTAATGCCTCTTATTCAACTCATGCCAATGTCATATAGGTACCACTCATGATGAGCTGATGAAGGAGAAAATGACATCATGCTTGACCAGCCCATGGATAGTATCAGCTTGTTACATGGACTGAAGTAAAATATGGATTCCATACACTACTTTTAATATGGTTCTGAAAGAAAATGGTGAGGGAAAAATTCTTTCAATAGGTTAAGCTTTAGGCAGCACATTTGATCATTCTCTTAGCTTAAAAGTGCCCCATTGTAAGGATATGCACAGGCTTATTGTTAGTGGAAAACAGATTTGCTACATAGTAAAGGGCCACATATCAGTCAAAGTTAGAAGACAGAATACAGAACATGTACCAGTATTTGCCCAGGGAATTTTTAATAAAAATATTCACTAATAACAGGGATTAATTACCAAAGAGTACAGTTGAACTCTATATGATAGGTAAATAGAAAATACAAAGGATAGCCACTACCTCTAGGACTGAGGTAGAGCATGGAAAGAAAGAAACAACTTGAAGAGTGTTCTAGAGAGAGGCTGAGATTTTAACTTATTGGAAAGGATATGAATGGGAAGTATTGCATGGCGCAGAAACTCTCTGAAGTGCCATAGGAGAAACTGCCCACTTGAGGGCCAATGAGACCCTAGAGGAAACTGACTAAGATGGTAAGTTGTTGCTGAAACTTGCAGGCAAACTACTCTCAGGAATGCTGTCAAAACTTTCTAAGACTCCACCCTCTGGACTGCTGATAAAACAGGTTGGAAAACTGTCCTTAAGGGTGCTAGGAAAATTCAGAGTGAATGTCACTGAGAGGGTATACCTGCGTGTCTCACATGTTGCTGGCCATCACACAGCATAGAATCAAAAAAGAAGACAGCACACCAGAACCAGAGGAAGAAAAGCCCCTTCCTCCTAGGTAGTCCCTGAAGTGCTCTTCACTGATAAAGACTAACATTGTGACTGCTGGCAAAGGAGAAGTATTTACAAGGTTTAGCTTGAGTATTACAAAGCAGGATAAAGAGAGGTAGATTTTGAGATTTGATGCAGTAAATTGATAACTGAAACAGGCCTGGAAGAAACAACATTAGAAGATTGCAAAAAAGGATGTCTGAGGAAAAGACCTGTGGTTCTAATTATGGGAAGGGGCAGAAAGTGTGAGGATATTTTTAAATCAGTCAAATGCTTGCAAGAGAACATCCATTAGAGAAGGTGCCCTAAACAACCAAGTAGTCAAAATGGCATGGCTAACTGATTTCAGCCAGCCCCTCTATTTGGACACCATAGTGCCTATGCAGTGGGTTCATAAGTAAAGCAGCTGTAGTGGCTGAAACGTAGACTATCCATGAGCTCAACTGCATTGGAACTGTTTTACCAAGGCTGATCAGTCCACTGCTACTGCTAAATGTGCATCTATCCAGTGACAAAGAACAATGTTGAGTCCTTGATATGACACCATTCCTTTAAGAGATCAACCAGTCATTTTGTGGTGTGTTAATTATATCAAATACTTTCAATATTAATGCATTCCAGGTATGGATTTCCCTTTTTTACCTGTTATATGGAATCCAATATATGATTACACCAGAACTAGGGGCATACTTTACAGAAAAGAATGTGGAAAGAGAAACATGATCATAGAAACAACTATTTTAACACATAGTGTACCATTCAAAAGCTGCTGGCTTCATAAAACATTGGAAGGGCCTCTTGAATGCGTCGTCTTGGAGAAGACATTCTGAGAGCTGGAAATAGCATTATACACAATGTGGTATATACACTGTCAACCACTGGCCATCATATGTAGTGTTTCCAGTAGTTGAATACGTAGGTTTAGGAACCAAGAGCTGAAAGTTGGTATGGTTCCACTCACCATCACTCCCTACGACTGTCTCAGGGAACTGTGTGTTCTTGCTGAAACTTTAGATGCAGTTTGTCAAGAGGTCTTTATCTAAGAGATATTGATGTTTTACTAACAAGCATAGTAAGTGTGCCATGGAAATAAAAGTATGATTGCTACTCCTCATGTCAATAGACCAGCAGACTGTTAGGGGCAATTGACCCAAACATTTAAGAGAGTGTAGGATCACTGCTATATGAAAGAGACATCACAGAATATATTTGACACTCTGATATTCACTGAGGCATCTATTTATGCTTGCATGACATTTTTGAAAAATATATATATCTTGACATAATTTTAGACTTATACTGCAGTTGCAAAAATAGTATAGAAAGTTTCTATGTTTATTTCATATTAACTTCCTCTAGTATTGGAATCTTACATACACAATACCAGTCTCAAAACTAAGTAATTAACATAGGTACAATGCTATCATCTAAACTACAAACTTGAATTGAATTTCACTACTTTTCTTCACTAGTAGATTCTTACTAGTTTCTCCTTTTCTCGTCTGAAATTCAATGTGAGACCCCACATCACATTTAATTTTCATGGTTCCTTATTCTCCTCCTCTCTGTGACAGTTCATCGTTTCCATGATCTTGACAATTTTGAGAAGTAGGTCAGGTATTTTGCAGAATGTTTCCCATTTGGGATCATCTGAACATCTGACCGAGTTTGTGGATTTGGGGGAAGAATGCCACGGAGATGATATGCCCTTCTCATTGTATCATGTTAAGAAGCACATGATATCAATTGTCTTCTTACTTATTACTGGTGACATTGAACTTGATTGCTTGTTTCAGATAATGTCTGTTAGAGTTCTCCACTGTAAAATTATCTTTTTATGTTTCCAGACTATTCATTACACAAGCATTACTAGAACCAGCCCATCTTCAAGGGGAAGAGAATTATGCTTCACCTCCTGGAGGGAGAAGTGTCAAAAACTGGTAAACATATGTTTAAAAAAACAAAACAAAACAAAACAAAACAAAACAAAAACACCATGGTAATTAATAAATAGTTAGAGGAAGACACTTTATGGCAATGTAAATGCCCTATTTTTCTTCCATTTTCACCCACTAATTGTATGGTTCATCGATTCATTTTGCCTGCAGAAATTATTGCTCTGGTGCCCTTCTCCAGTGTTTTTCTATTTTTATTACTTCTACGTCCATTAATTGGAATGCTCCTTTACGTAAGAATTGTGTCATTTCCCCATTTATTTATTTACCTTATCCTTTATTTACATCAGTATAGACTTGTTGATATTTAATCTTTGGATTATAATCCAATTCTATCATTTCATTGTTCAAATTGTTCCAGCTGCAGCCTATGAGAGCTCCTTCAGGCCAGCTTCTGTATCATACTCTTTTTTATTTTTTAGCAATTTATTACTTTCTGTCATTTCTGTTTTTAATTAGAAACGGCAATAACAGCAACCACAGCCTGATGAAGTCATGGCAAATAGGAGTTCAAAACCCTTAGTTACCCCACTCACCAAACCATTTGGAGGGTAGTGCCTGTCTAGCAGAAGGGAAATCTGATAGCTGTCATAGAGTGAGATGATACTACAAGACTAACTGTTGACCCACCGGGATCAATTGGTTGTATTTCTTGCTATAAACCCTTTTCTTATAAATGTTTCCAAAAATTGTGAGCAAGTAACACCGCTGGATGAAGTAAACTTATTTAGAAAAGAAAGTGAATCTGAGTCATTCAAGCGGTGTTATTTATGGATGCTGACGTTGCACCATCCAGGCCCCTTCATTGCCACCCTCATTTCCCCCAGATGAATTGAGTGCTGATTACTAATGGTGTAAAGATGCCCTCTTGTCTGGAGGATTCTCTCAGTTTAATTCAAGCTTCCTCATCCAGAGGTTAGATAGCTGCTCACCAGCCAGCAAACAGTGATGGAATGACACAGAGGTACAAACTAGTGACCCCTTGCTTCAAGTTGAGACCAAATCACCAGTCCGATTTGTGTCCCAGATTTCCCTGTGCATTAAGGCTAAGCTAGAATTCACTTGAGAACACATGCATGTTTGTTTTTCTCCTCCTGCCTTTATTCTGTTCCTCTCACTTATCTTCTCTTAAGCACATGCCTCAACAAGACACTTTAATGAGAATCCCTACCTTAAATGTAAATAACTGACCTAAACAGATAGGAAGAGTATCAATGCCTGCTTAGTGAATATTCTGTTTTCAGTGTCTTCACTATTAAACATAATTCTGGTAAGGTCACCCCTATTCAAATCTACCCTTTGTACTTTCTTCTTCTTCTTCAGTCAATATTTTCACCTATTCTCTTTGTTTTACCTCCATGGATATCTCAGTCCTTGTCACTTCTCTTCATTTCTAGCATAACTGATTCACATGTGTAGCCTGGTATACCAAATGCCTCTGGTGTCTTCCTTTCTGTTCCACCTAAAGTTTACTCACAGAATGATTTCCTCTGTGAAAATAATCATCAAATATTCTTACTATGCTCTATTACACGCTTTTATGCATGGCCGTAGTGAGACCAAATCATTAATTGGATAGTTACCAAGAGCCAGTACACTTCCAGATGCTTTACCTAAATTATAACATTTAATTGCATAAAGCAACTTTTTATCTCTAGGAATCAGTACAATTTCTGAAAAACACACAGGGATGAATGAATGAAAAAGGGAGTAAAATAAGGGAAATGTTTTATTTATCTGAAGCAAAAGTCATAAATGAAATTGATGAACAGAGAAGAAATTGTGTCACCATCATGTTAAGTGGTTTGTTGTGTTGGCACAAAGCGTTTAGGCCAATGGTTTCAAAGTGTGGTGCAGGACCCCAGCATTGCCCTGACAGCTAATGAAATGTGCAAAGCAATGACGGGGGTCCCACACTCCTGTGAAGCCAGACATTAACATTATTTGAAAACAAGTAAAGCAATGTTTCTCTTCTCAATAAATATTTTTTTATTTTGAAAATAAAATCATTTTTATGAAAATGTTGTATTTATGTTCATTTGTATTTTTTTCCTTCTAAAATAAATAAATAATATACATATATTTAATTGCTCCGTTTTAATTTTAATCAACAAAAACTTTTCTGGATCATCAATAAATTGGAAGACCACAGAATAGGCTTGGAGACCATAAAGTTAAGAACTACTGGTTTAGGTCAATTGCTTGATTTTAATTATGTATTAATGGTGAAGGGGAGAATAAGCAGTTTTATTCTTAGTAGAATATTTTTCCGTATTAAAACTATATCCCATGGTATGTGTGTGTGTGTGTATATATGTATATATGTAAATATGTCTGTGTATATGTACGCGTGTGTGTGTATATATATATTTCTGAAGTGTTTCAGTGCCTTTAATTTTATTTTAACTTAAAATTAGAGTATACCAGCTCAGAACTACTCCCCATATCAAACACTCACAGGTCCTACTTTTACACAAATGTTTCAAAAGTACACTTGCAGAGATTATAAAACCAGCCTATGATTTTAACACTTGAAACTTTAAAAGTGATAGAAAACTCTACGATTATATCTTATATCTAATATCTTAGATATTAAAGAAGATATAATCATATACCTTAGAAATATTAAATATTAATCTAATATATTAAACATATAAGTAGAAATTTAAAATATTTTTTAAAAACATTAAGTTGCTTTCAATTTGAGAAACTTGCATTATAAAGTTTTTTTTTAATTCTGCATTTTATCTTGGAATATTGATATAGCATTTGAAGGACAGCAAGACTATGACTGCCATTTATTGTGTTTTTGTTTGTTTGTTTGCTTGCTTGCTTTTTTGGAGATGGAGTCTCTCGCTCTGTCGCCCAGGCTGAAGTGCAGGGGCATGATGTCAGTTCACTGCATCCTCTGCCTCCTAGGTTCAAGCAATTCTGTTTCAGCCTCCCAAGTACCTGGGACTACAGGTGTATGATGCCACATCAGACTAATTTTTTGTATTTTAGTAGAAATGGGGTCGCACTGTATTGCCCAGGCTGGTCTCGAAATTCTGCTCTCAGGAAATCCATCCTCCTCAGCCTCCCAAAGTGCTAGGATTTCAGGCATGAGTCACCGTGCCAGGTCCATTTTCTATAGTTTTAGTAGAAACAAATTGCATTGAGTTTGAAATTTCATTGGTGATTTATTTGTAATTCAATATATGTGAACACAAATGTATGAATCACTGTTGATTGTTAAGTTATATCCAGCATTTATAATGTAGTTTCCTAAATAATTTTGAAATTGAAAATCAAACAGATAAAATATTTCATACACTCAGGATTATTAATATACTCAACAATATTTATATGCACAAAACTCTAGATCCAGGCTTACTTATAAACCTCAGTGAGAATGTGTTGCTCTTTATTTAAAATAAAAATATAAGCCTACTAAGAAGTAACAAGCAATAACTAATGACTAATTTTACTTTAAATTTACAGTTATTTTTATTAGAGGATAAAATAATAACTTCAACAATCAGAATACAAGATAAACAAATGCTAAATTTTTCCTCTCTATTATTTTGGTTGATTTTGTTTTCAAAGGAAATTCTTTCCTTGAACCATAGGAAATGAGAACATTGTAAATGAACTAATTTGGTAAAAGTTTTGCTACTGACATTTACATCTAAAACTGAGAATAACTCACTGCCAGTTTTTATCAGATTTTAAAAATTAGTTTTTAAAGTACGTAAAGGTAAATATTAAAAATTGTGATAAAGTTGACATGGTAATGAGAAGTACATGTGAGTAAATTTAAAAGCGATAATGGGTCTAACAAGGGAGAAATGCCTGAATCCTGCCCCAAGTAAGCAAATCTGCCACCCAAAGTCTTTCTGGGAGTTTATGGACAGGGGATCAAGAAAACTAAAATAACATATTATTATTTTATTGAACTTAGTCCAAAATTCCACTTAGATTTTGAACAAGTTGTACTGGACCCTGTTTAAATTACTTTAAAATCTATCCCAGGGAGGTCTCAGGAGCTCCTTGAAATCATGAGCGTTTCAATTATTGCTCTATTTCTCAGGACTTCCAAAACCAGTATGCACGTTTGGCTTTCACCAGTCTGATGAGAAGCATATTGAGTATTAGCCTTGAACTGGTTAGTGGGCCGTGTTAGAGGAAACAGAGGGTTGGGAAGAAAGACTGAAAGAGGTAATTTGACCCAAAGCCTAAGCCACATGTTTATCTTAGGCCAGGACAACAGCCTAAAGCCAGCTCCCAAACTGACAAGAAAAGGCCAAGGGGCCAATCAACACCATACTTCTGTGAAATTTTTGGAGGGAGGAGGTTCAGAAAGGGTTTCTCCAATTAATCTCATAAGTGACAGCCTGACTCTAGGTTTTAGAATCTTTTATGTGGTTTTCTGCATTTTTAAATTTCTTTGAAAACCACCCTTGATGTAAACATGTTCAATCAGGGCTCTATAATATTACTTATTCATATCAGTATCTGCTATCCTTGAACACTACAGTAGGAGGGAAAAACAATAATGGAAAAGTATTGTTTTTGTCTGTTTGGTTTTTTTTTTTTTTAATTTCTTAGTGCTTCTCAACCGCATGTAGTTACTGGGATACCTTTAGTGAATCAGAGCTCTAACTGCCCATTTTAGGAGGAAAATGAAATCAGAAAAGCAACGCCTAAACTTTTGAAGTCACTTCCTAGATCCTTCCTGCTACACCTCTATGACTCTGTCCTGCTAGTTCTGATATCTATGACCTCAATACCTTTTGATTATCCCTCCTTGGCACCTCCAGAAGCTTCAGACCTGGTTCAGAATAAAACATTGTTTAATCACAAGGCCAGCTTACACGTTGCACTGCCAGTTAACCTATATTTTATTTATCATTTTGTTTTTGTTCAGCTGTGTTACCCAAACAAGCACACCAATACCCAAACCCTGCCTTTAACACAAATAAATGGAAGTTTAATAAATTAGATCATTTCACTCTTGTAATTACATTAATTTAAGATTCAAATTATTAACTTTCCTCTAAATCACTCCCACCATTTTCTTTTAGCCCAAATCAGAGTGGTTTTATGCAAGAACAGCTATAAAGCCCACAGCAGGAGGTGTCATTGAAAGAGTATACCAACTCAGAACCACTCACCATGTCCCCAAACACACAAAGGTTCTACTTTTGCAAAGAAATTTTCAAAAGTACACTTGCAGACATTATAAAAGGAGCCTTTGATTTAAACCTACATAACATATAGGCAAATTCTTAAATGCTACTTCTTTAAACTTTATAATCCAAATATAATCCCTTAATACAATCCTATCTGAGCAAAAATAATAGTTCCGAGTTCTAAAATATAGTAAATAATATGTTGTGCAATGTTGTTTTTATTGGCTATAGGCTATAGATGAAACAGTGCTACCTGCAAGAAAACAGTAGAGATAATGGAATTCGTGGTTTATAAGGGCCAATTTTCATTGGTCCAAAAATGTCTACATTGTGTTCTATGAATATTGTTATATAATTAATTCTGCCCCCCACCCCATTTATATGTTGAAGTCCTAACCTCCAGCACCTCAGAATGCCAGCTTTCTTAGTTATAGAGTTACTGCAGATGTAATTAGTTAAGTCATGCTTGAGTAGGGTGGGACCCTGGTCCAACATTACTGGTGCTCTTATGAAGAGGGGAAATGTGAAGACAGACATGAACACACGGAGAATGCAATGTGAAGATAAAGACAAGATCTGGGTGATGCTTCTACATGCCAAGGAATGCTAAAGATTGCCAGAAAACCACTAAGAGCAAAAGACTAGATTCTTCTGTACAGCACTCAGAAAGGACCAATTCTAGGTGCAGCAAGATGGTGGAATACAAGGCTCCACTAGGCCGTGTGCAGTGGCTCATGCTTGTAATCCCAGCACTTTGGGAGATCAAGGTGGGTGGATCATCTGAGGTCAGGAGTTCGAGACCAGCCTGGCCAATATGGTGAAACCACATCTCTACTAAAACTACAAAAATTAGCAGGGGGTGGTGTGGGCACCTGTACTCCCAGCTACTTGGGAGGCTGAGACAGGAGAATTGCTTGAACCCAGGAGGCAAGGGTTGCAGTGAGCAGAGATTGTGCCACTGCACTCCAGCCTGGGTGACAGAGTGAGACTCCATCTCAAAAAAAAAAAAAAAAAAGAAAGAAAGAAAGAAAAGAAAAGGCTCCACTAATCATTCCCCACACCAGGACACCAATTTAACAACTGTCTACACAGAAAAATCCTTCATAAGGGCCAAAACACAGGTGAGTACTCATAGTACCTAGTTTTAACTTCATATAACCCAAAGAGGCACTGAAAAGATAGAAAAAAACAGTCCTGAACCATTGATGCTACCCCTTCCCTACCCTTGGCAGTAGTGGCATGGTGCAAAGAGTGTCTCCAGGCACTGGAGGAGGGAGAACACAGCAGGTATGAGGCATTGAACTCAGTGCTGTACTGTTAGAGATGAAAGGAAAATTGAATCAAACTCGGCTGACTCCTGACCAAGGAGGGAGCATTTAAACCAGCCCTAGCCACAGAAAAATTACCTATCCTAGAGGATGGAACTTGAGTTCCCACAAACCTCGCCACTGAGGGCCCAAGTACTCTGTGTCTTCAAATAAACTTAAAAGGCAATCTAGGCCATAAAGACTGCAACTCACAGGTGAGTTCTAGTGCTGAACTAGGCTGAGAGACAGTGGACTGGGAGGACATGTGACATATTGAGACACTAGCTGGGGTGACTAAGGGAGTGCCACTGGTATTGCTTCCCTTAACCCCCCCACTGCCCCAGTTTGGCTCCAAAAGAGATACCATCCTGGCTTGGCACGGCTCATGCCTATAATCCCAGCACTTTGGGAGGCCAAGATGGGTGGATCACTTGAGGTCAGGAGTTCAAAACCAGCCTGGACAACGTGATGAAACTCCGTCTGTACTAAAAACACAAAAATTAGCAGGGAATGGTGGCACATGCCTGTAATCCCAACTACTCCAGAGGCTGAGGCAGGAGAATCGCTTGAACCTGACAGGCAGAGGTTCCAGTGGGCCGAGATCATGCCACTGCACTCCAGTCTGGGTGACAAAGTAAGACTTTGTCT
>NW_012107864.1:947432-1053020 GCF_000951045.1 Mandrillus leucophaeus | reverse complement strand
AGGCAGGAGAATCGCTTGAACCTGACAGGCAGAGGTTCCAGTGGGCCGAGATCATGCCACTGCACTCCAGTCTGGGTGACAAAGTAAGACTTTGTAAAAAAAAAAAAAAAAAAAAAAGAGAGATAAAAGAGATACCATCCTTCCACTTGAGGAGAGCAGAGGGATTAGTGCAAAGGACTTTGTTTTTTATCTTGGATACCAGCTAAGCCACCACAGGACAGGGCAGCAATCAGAGTTGTGAGGTCCCCATTCTAAGCTTTAGCTCCCAGATGACATTCCTAGACACACCATGGCACAGAAGGAAAACTATTGCCTTGAAAGAAAAAAATCTCAGTGCTGGCAGCATTCGTCATCTGCTAACTGGAGAGCCCTTGGGCCATGAATAGCCAGCAGCAATACCCAGGTACCATGTTGGGCGCTTTGGGTAAGCCTCTGAGACTTGCTGGCTTCAGGTACCAGCACAGCCCACAGGCATGTAGAGCATCAAGCAAGCTCTTGGGTTCCCTGATTTCAGGACTTGACACTTGGATGGCATTTCTGGACCTGCCCTGGGCCAGAAGGGAGCCCACTGCTCTGAAGGTTGAGTCCCAGGCCAGGCAACATTCTCCAAGAACTGACTTAAGAGACCTTGGGTTGTGCACATGTACCCTAGAACTTAAAGTATATTTAAAAGAGAGAGAGAGAGAGAGAGAGAGAGAGACACCTTGGGTCTTAAGGGAACATTGATTGTAGTCTGGCAATACTCTTCATGGCCTGGCATGGCAGTGTCTACAGGGTGAGGCTCTTCTGACTGTGAAAAGGGGAGGGAAGACTCAGAAGGACTGTGTCCCATGGCTTGAGTGCCAGCACAGCTGCAGTACAACAGAACACCAGGTAGACTTATCAGGTTTTTTACTCTAGTCGCTGACTTCCTGATGGCAACTCTGGACCCATGTAGGGCCTGGAGACCTCCCTGCCCTGAAGGGAAGAGTACAGGCCTGACTGGCTTTGCAACCTGCTAGTTGTAGAGCCTCAGGACCTTGAGTGAACATAGGCAGTACCCAGGAAGTGGTGACAGCAGGTCTTGTGTGAGGTCCAGTTCTGTGATAGCTTCAGATCTGACCCAGTGCAGTGATACTGATGTCGGCAACAAAGGTGCTTGTTTCACTCCAACCCCAGCTTTAGGTAGCTCAGAGAAGAGACAGAGAGGCTCTGTTTGGAAGAAAATAAGGGGAGAGAACAAGAGTCACTCCCTAGTAATCCAGAGAATTCGCCCAGATCTTGTCCAGGACCATCAAGTAGGTTCCTCTATAAGCCTGTAAGAACCACAGCATTACTGGGCATGGGGTACCCCCTAAAGCAAATACAGTGTAGATCACAACACCCAGGTCTTTGCAAATATCTGGAAAGCCTTTCCACGAAGGAGGACTAAAAATAAGCCCAGACAGTGAAGACTACAAGAAATACCTAACTCTTCAATATCCAGACACCAAAGAACACCTGCTAGTATCAACGCCATGCATGAAAACATGACCTCACCAAATGAACTAAATAAGAAGTCAAAGACTAAGCCTGGAAAAACAGAGATATATGATGTTTCAGACAGAGGATTTAAAATAGCTGTGTTGAGGAAACTCAAAGAAATTAAAGATAACACAGAGAAGGAATTCCGAATTCTGTTAGATAAATTTAACAAAGAGATTGAAATAATTTTTAAAAAATCAAGCAGAAATTATGGAGCTGAAAATGCAACTGACATAGTGAAGAATGCATCAGAATCATTTAACAGCAGAACAGATCAAGCAGAAGAAAGAATTAGTGAGCTAGAAGACAGCCTATTTGAACATACACAGTTAGAGGAGACAAAATAAAAGATAATTAAAAATAATGAAGCACACCTACAGGATCTAGAAAATAGCCTCAAAAGGGCAAATCTAAGAGTTACTGACCTTAAAGAGGAGGTAGAGAAAGAGATGGGGCAGAAAGTTTATTCAAAGGGTTAATAACAGAGAACTTTCCAAACCTAAAGAAATATATCAATAACCAAGCATAAGAAGGTTATAGAACACTAAGTACATTTAACCTAAAGAAGATAACACAAGACATTCAATAATAAAACTCCCATAGCTCAAAGATAAAGGATTATAAAAGCAGCAAGAGAACAAGTAACATATAATGGAGCTCCAATACATATGTCAGCACACTTCCTAGTGGAAACCTTACAGGCCAGGTAACAGTAGCATGACATATTTAAAATGCTGAAGAAAAAAACCTTTTAACCCAGAGGAGTACATCTGGTGAAAATATCCTTCAAACAAGGAGAAATAAAGAATTTACCAGACAAACAAAAGCTGGGGAATGTCATTAATGCTAGACGAGATCTACAAGAAATGTTAAAGGAAGTACTTCAATCAGAAGGAAAAGGACATTAATGGCCAACAATAAATGATCTGCATGTACAAAACTGTTACCAATAGAAAAACACAAAATACTATGACACTGTAACTGCAGTGTGTAAACTAGTCTTATGCTAAGTAGAAAGAATAAATGCTGAACCAATCAAAAATTACCAATCAATTTTTGAACCAATAAAAAACTACCACAGTTTTGAACCAATCAAAAACTACTACAACTTTTTAAGACATAGTACAATAAGGTGTAAATAGAAACAACAAAAAGTTAAAATGCAAGGAGACAAAGTTAAGGCATATAATTTTTACGAGTTTTCTTTTAGTTTGTTTGTCATTTTGTTTATGCAAATAGTCTTAAGTTGTTATCAGACTGAAGTAATGGATTATAAGATAGTATTTGTGAGCCTCATGGTAACCATAAACCAAAAAACATACAATGGAGACAAAAAATAAAAAGCAACAAACTAAATCATATCACCAGAGAAAATTACCTTTACTAAAAGCAAATAGGAAAGACAGAAAGAAGGAAGAGATGACCACAAAACACCCAGCAAACAAATTAACAAAATGGCAGGATTAAGTTCTTTCTTATCAATAATAACATTGAATGTAAATGGACTAAACTCTGCAATCAAAAGACATATGCTGGCTAAATGGAAAAAAACAAGATGCATTTATCTGTTTTCTACAAGAAATACACTGTAACTATAAAAACACATATACACTGAAAATAAAGGGAGGTGATAAAACAGCAGGAGTCACCATATTGATATTAGAGGAAATAGATTTCAAGACAACAACTATAAGAAGAGACAGAGAAGGTCACTAAATAAAAATAAAGTAGTTTATTCAGCAAAAGGATATAAAAGTTCTAAATATATATGCAACTAACACTGGAACACCCAGGTATATAAAGCAAATATTATCAGCAATAAAGACAGAGACAGACCCTGATATGGTTTAGCTCTGTCCCCACCTAAATCTCACACTGACTTATAACTCCCATAATTCCCATGTGTTGTGGGAGGGACCTGGTGGGAGATAATTGAATCATGGGAGTGGTTTTCCCCATATTGTTCTCCTATGGTAGTAAATAAGTCCCACAAGATCTAATGGTTTTATAAGGGAAAACCTCTTTCACTTGGCTCTCCACTCTTTTCTTGTGACCATGTGAGCTGTGCCTCTCGCCTTCTGCCATGATTATGAGGCTGCCCCAGTAACATGGAACTATGAGTCCATTAAATCTGCTTTTCTTTTCTTTTCTTTTCTTTTTTTTTTTGTTGTTGTTGTTGAGATGGAGTCTCACTCTGTTACCCAGGCTGGAGAGTAATGGCATGATTTTGGGTAACTGTAGCCTCCGCCTCCTGGGTTCAAGTGATTCTCCTGCCTCAGCCTCCTGAGTAGCTGGGATTATAAGTGCATGCCACCACGCCTGGCTAATTTTTGTATTTTTAGTAGAGATGGGGTTTCACCATGTCAGTCAGGCTGGTCTTGAACTCCTGACCTCGTGATCCACCCACCTTGGCTTCCCAAAGTGCTAGAAACCTCCTTTTCTTATAAATTACCCAGTCTCGGGTATGTATTTATCAGCAGTATGGAAACAATAAATTGGTATTGGGAATGGGACATGGTTGTAAAGACACCCGAAAATGTGGAAGTAACTTTGAAACTGGGTAACAGACAGACTTTAGAACAGTTTGGAGGACTCAGAAGAAGATAGAAAAATGTGAAAAAGTTTGGAACTTCCTAGAGACTTGTTGAATGGCTTTGACCAAAATACTGATAATAATATGGAGCATGAAATTCTATTTGAGGTGGTCTCAGATGAGGAAGTTGTTGGAAACTGGGATAAAGGTCACTTTTGCTATGTTATAGCAAAGAGACTGGTGGCATTTTACCCCTGCTTTAGAAAGTTGTGGAGCTTTCGACTTGAGAGAGATGATTCAGGTTATCTGGCAGAAGAAATTTCTAAGCAGCAAAACATTCAAGAGGTGACTTGGATGCTGTTAAAAGCATTCAATATTAGAAGGGAAACAGAGCATAAACGTTCAGAAAATTTGCAGCTTGACAATGCAGCAGAAAAGAAAAGTCCATTTTCTGAAATGAAATTTAAACCAGCTGTAGAAATTTGCATAAGTAATGAGAAGCCAAATGTTAATCACCAAGACAACAGGTAAAATATTTCCAGGGCATTTTGGAGACCTTTGAGGCAACCTCTCCCATCACAGTCCTGGAGGCCTAGGAGGGAAAAATGATTTCATGGCCCAGGCCCAGGGCCACCCTGCTGTGTGCAGCCTAGGGACTTGGCATCCTGGGTCCCAGCTGCTCTAGCCATAGCTAAAAGGGCCAAGGTACAGCTAGGGCCATGGCTTCAAAACCAGAAAAAGATACATTTCAAAAAGGTCAACATTTCCAGTGAATATTGATGCAAAAATCCTCAACCCAATACTAGAAAACCAAATTCAACAATAGCTAGAAAGATCATTTATCATGACCAAGTGGAATTTATCCCTATGATGCAAGGATGGTTCAACACACAAAAATCAATCAAAGTGATACATCATATAACTGTAAAGAAAGATAAAAATTATATGATAATTTCAGTTAATGTTGAAAAAGCATTGGATAATATTCTACATATATTAATCATAAAAATAAACTCAGAAAACTAAGGATAGAAGGAACATACTTCAATGTAATAAAAGCCATATATGACAGACCTATAGCTAGTGTCATACTGAATGGGGAAACACTTAAAGCCTTTCCTCTAAATTCTAGAACACAACAAGGATGCTCACTGTCACCACTATTATTCAGCATAATACTGGAAGTCCTAACTGAGGCAATCAGATGAAAGAAAGATATAAAAAGAGGTCAGATTGGAAAAGAATAAGTCAAATTATCCTTTTTTGCAAATGATATGATCTCATACGTGGAAAAACCTAAAGACTACACTAGAAAACTATTGGAACTGATAAACAAGTTCAGTAAAGTTGCAGGATACAAAAATCAACATAAAAATCAGTTGCATTTCTATATTCCAACAGTGAACAATGTGAAAAGAAATTAAGAAAGTAATCTCATTTATAATAGCTACAGATAAATTTAAATACCCAGGAGTTAATTTGACCAAAGACATAAAGTATCTCCATAACAAAAATCATAAAACAATCATGAAAGAAATTGAAGGGAACACCAAAAAATGAAAAATGTTCCTTGTTCATGGATTGGAAGAATCAATATTGTCAAAAATGTTCATACTATGTAAAGCCATCTATGTATTCAATGCAATCTCTATCAAAATGCCAATGGCATTCTTCATAGAAACAGAAAAAAAGTTAAATTTTATATGGAACCACAAAAGAGCCAGAATGGCCATAGCTATCGTAAGCTGAAAGAACGAACTGGAGGAATTGCATTACCTGACTTTAAATGATACTACAGAGATACAGTAACCAAAACAGTAAGGCACTGGCCTACAAACAGTCACATAGACCAATGGAGCAAACTAGAGAACCTAGAGAAAAATCCACACACCTAGAATGAACTCATTTTCATGAAAGGTACCAAGAACATACACTGGGGAAAAGACAATCTGTTCAATAAATGGTGTTGGAAAAACCAAATATCCATATGCAGAAGAAAAAAAACTAGACCCTTTCTTCTAACCATATACAAAAATCAAATAAAAATAGGTTAAAGACTTTAAGACCTCAAACCATGAAACTATTACAAGAAAACATTGGAGAAAATCTTCAGGACGTTGGTCTGGGTAAAAATGTCTTGAGCAATACTCCACAAGCACAGGTGACCAAAGCAAAAATAAACAAATGGGATTATATCAAGTTAAAAAGCTTCTGTATAGCAAAGAGTACAATCAACAAAGTGAAGAGACAACCCAAGGAATGAGAGAAAATATATGTGCTAACCTCCCATCTGAAAAAAAAGATTAATAACCAGAATATATATGGAGCTGCAACAAATCTATAGGAAAAAAAATCTAATAATCAATCAAAAAATAGGCAAAATATTTGGATAGTTCTCAAAAAAAGAAATACAAATGGCAATCAGGCATATGAAAAGATAGCCAACATAATTGATCACCAGAGAAATGCAAATCAAAACTACAATGAGATATCATCTCACCCCAGTTAAGATGGTTTATATTCAAAAGACAGGCGATAACAAATGCTGGTGAGGGTGTGAAGAAAAGGGAAGCCTCATACAGTTAGTGGGAATGTACATTAGTACAACCACTATAGAGAATAGCTTGAAGGTTCCTCAAAATACTAAAAATAGAGTTACCATACGATTCAGCAATCTCACAGCTGGGTATATACCTAAAAGAAAGAAAAACAGTGTATCAAAGAGATAACCATACTCCTGTATTTGTTGCAGCACTGTTTACAATATGTAAGATTTGGAGGCAATCTAAGTGTCCATCAACAGATGAATGGATAAAGAAAATGTGGTACATGCACAATGAAGTACTATTCAGCCTTAAAAAAAGGATGAAATCTTGCCATTTGGCACAGCTCAGTTGGAACTGGAGATCATTATGTTAATTGAAATAAGCCAGACACAGAAAGAAAAACATCACATGTTCTCACTTATTTGTGGGATCTAAAACTCAAAACAATTGAACTCATGGACATAAAAAGTAGAAAGATGGTTACCAGAGGCTAAAAAGGGTAATGGAGGTGCAGGTGGGAGGGAGGTGGAGATGGTTAATAGGTACAAAAAATACAAAAAATGAATAAAGCCTACTATTTGATAGCACAAGTGTTTCTATAGTCAACAATAACTGAATTGTACAATTTAAAATAAAGAGTGTAATTTTTTTTTGTAACTCAAAGGACAAATGCTTGAAGGGATGGATACCCCATTCTCCATGATGTACTTATTTGACATTCCATTCCTATATCAAAACACCTAATGTATCCCATAAATATATACACTGATGTGTACCCACGAAATGTTTTTCAAAATTTTTTTAAGAAGAAAGAACTGCCAGCTGCGGTGGCTCATGCCTGTAATCCCAGCACTTTGGGAGGCTGAGGGGAGCAGATCTCCTGAGGTTGGGAGTTTGAGACCAGCCTGACCAACATGGAGAAACCCTGTCTCTACTAAAAATACAAAATTAGCTAGGCTTGGTGGAGCATGCCTGTAATCCCAGCTACTCGGGAGGCTGAGGCAGGAGAATCTCTTGAATCGAGGAGGTGGAGGTTACGGTGAGCTGAGATCGTGCCACTGCACTCCAGCCTGGGCAACAAGAGCAAAACTCCATGTCAGAAGAGGAAGGAAAGAAAGGAAAAGAAAAGAAATGAAAGAAAGAACCAAGAACCAATTCTGCTTAATCCTTGATCTCAACCTTCTGGCCTCTTGAACTGTGAGACAATATGCTACTCTCTTTTAAGCCATTCAATTTATGGTACTTTGTTATGGAAGCCCTAGTAAATTAATACAAATATTTATAACTATTTATTTGTTTATCAGTTTGTTTGCAATCATCTAATGAATACTTGTGAAAATATCAACTGTTCCGTTCAAAGAGATGAGACTATGCTTCAGTAACAACATCAAAATAGTAGATTTTTGTAACAAAGCTTATTTCTTGTTTCACTATCTGTCTATAGAGGATTGGCTGGAGTCAGTTTGTCCCATCCCTCTTAACTCACTGACACATCTGTAATGTAATAGTTCACTATAACAGGGAGAAATATGGTGAATTACACTGGCTCTTAAAACTTCTCTCTGGAGGTGACACATAGCATACCATTGGCCAGTGAAAGTCACATGTCATCATTTAATATCAAAAGACAGGGAACAATCCTACAATAAGACCCAAAGGAAAAGAACCAAAATACATAGGAACAGTCTAATAATTGCCAACTGACTCCAATCTAACATATTATCATTAACATATATCACTATAATCTTATTTTAGAACATTTCCATTGTCCCAAACATTTCCTTTTATTACACTAGCAGTCAATTTCTTCTTGCAACTTACCTCCCCTAGGAGAAGTGACTAAAATTTTGCATTCTGTCTATATGAATATCTTTTCTAGACATTTGATATAAATGAAATCACACACTATGTAGTCTAGCTTCAAGTAACATTATATCTCTTTACATAAACTGTAAAATATTTACAGTAATATGACTTAATATGACTTAATTTTCACCTATCATCTGTTGTGCTATTGTTAGCATAAATTTCATTTATAAATCTGTTATAACTCTCAGCCTACACTTATACATTTTTGTCTTTAAGAATCAATTATCTTTTAAATATTTTTAAATGAAAAAAAACAAGTCATATTAAACAAATATATAGTATTATTAAAACTCAAAATAAGAAAATATACAACTCTATTTTAAAAAATGGACAAAAGACTTGAACAAATACTTACACTAACTACTTTACAAAAGTAAACAACATCAGTGGCTTATAAGAATATAAGGATATGCTAATAATCATTAACGGCAATTTAAATTAAAGTGAAAATGATTACTTCTATATGTCAAGGTTAAATTTTAAAAAATGACAAATGCAAGTGTTGATAAGGATATTGAGGAGCTGAAGCTCTCATGACTGGAACTCATAGTTGAAAGCCTTTTGTAAAGTTTTACATATATACCATACTACTCCTATATCTAAATAATTACTCTCCAATATGAAAATCTATGTACACACACACACTTGAACACAAATGCTCATAACCACATTTTTTTGTAATGGCCAACAACTTTAAATAATCTCAATATGCATCAACAGGTAAATGAAAACAAATTTTGGCATGTAAATATAAGGATTACATCTTAACATAAAAAGAAATAAATTATTGATATATATATATACATACATTTGTGTGTGTGTATGAATAAAGCAATATGGATAAATCTCAACAAGATTATGATAAGCTAAAGAACCCAGACACAAAAGACCACATACTGTGTGAATATATTTATGAGATTCTAGTGCAGACAAAGCAAACATAAAGTGAAATAAATCAAATCAATAATTGCCTAAGAGGATGAAAATGTTCTACATCTCGATTGTATGGTTACTATGTATATTAATATATTTGTCAGAACTCAGTATTTTGTATGAGTTCATGCAAGTGCCTTTTATCATACATAAAATATACATCTATAACATTGATTTGAAAAATGCCTTTTTATCTGTAGTCACTCTGTATAATCTAGTAACAGACAGTAAGTAATATTTGCAATTTCCATGTTTAATACTAAATATGTCCGTGAATATCTCACTTTCCCCTTAATGTATGTTTATTATGACCTAAATTTCAATCCATCTTTGAAATAGAACCTTTGCATTCTTTCCAGTTTAACTTAAACCTCATAGAAGGGTAATATGAGAAAACTTTATGGTGATGGAATACATGTATATCTTGGTATGGTGGTAGAACCACAAGCCTACACATGTGATAAAATTGTGTAGAACTAAATACAAACATACACACACACTCACACACACACACACGACTGTAAGTAAAACTACTTTTTTGAGACATATTTATGTTTTTAATTAAGCTTTGTAATTTGAGATTATTGCATATTGACATACCAGTGTGAAAATCTAATAAAATTAGTGGATTGTATCAATGTTAATATCCTGGTTCTGATATTATAGTACAGTTTCACAAGATATTATAACTGGTGGTAAATGTGTAAAATGTATAAGGGATCTGTTTTATTTCTTACAACTGCATGTGAATCTACGATTATCTCAAAGTTAAAAACTGAATATGACCCAAGAAAATTCGTTTAATTTATTAAAAATCTTCTACATTCACTGCTCTCACTTACACTATATCTTAGCAACCTGATTCAAAAAACAGGAAATTCTACAGGCAAGTTTTCTTGAACAACAATTTGATTTTGTAGTTATATAAATCTCATTTAGTTGTCTTCGAAGTTGCTCCAGGTATAATTCCTGTTTTCTCTGATTTCCTGTTACATTTTTTCTATTCATCATAGCACACTAAAAATTCACTGTAGTTGAACACACATTCTAGGGCCTACAATCCATAACAATAATCTTGACTAATCTGATAAGTAAACAAAGCCATTTAGGAAGCATGTGTAATGGGGCAGTCTTTAGAACATGACACCTGTGTCATGTTCCTTACTCAATCACATATGTGGTTCACAACAAGATAAAGAATTTAAACATTGGCCCCAGGGAGGAGGCCCAGGAGTCTCTCCATCCCCCGATCTCATTATATCACTCTCACAATACAAGACTATTGTTGGGCCTAATTTTCTTGGGGGTAGAATCACTGCATGAGCACACATCAAAGATAGTAGGATAACATTTCTCTGTCATCCACTCTGCAGGAGTAATGAGAATATATAGTACGGTTTCATAAATAGCTGTTGTCTTCGAGGGATACTTCTTAGATGTGTTTTGCTCTTCCAAATATCAGTCTAATGCTGAGCCAGCCACGGAGAGAGGTTAAGTAACTGTTGCTTGGCTATTTATTCTTCATACTGAATTTTTTCATCCTAAAATGGAAGTGACATGGAGAAAAATCTGCTGGAAAACTGAACTCTTGACATGGAAGAAGAGATAATAAATTTTCCAAGCCTTCAGGAAAAGATTCTGTTCTTCATTTTCTTAAGCAGTTTAGTTACTTTTGAGTAAAACTGAGAGATTAGAAGAGTGGTATTTATTTTGTTTTATTGCTAAGGAGCAATCGGAAATAGTCACTAGTAGAACTCTGGAGAGTGCCTAGTCCAGTCAAGGTGGCCATGACTAAATGACCTCCAAATTAATACCATAGAGAGTTGCCTTTAGCTCTTTATTCTCTGTTTCTGCCATCAGCTGTTCATTATAATCTGTCCCATTTTTGCTGCTGTTTACTATTTTTATAAAGCGAGCAAAGAATTTGTGGTTCTAATGACTGCCACCAAGACATGAGTGGATCTGTTCTTGGCCTGTTTAATCTTGGATCACTTAGTGTCACATTGCACTAATGAACCCATCTTTAAAGAAATGGATGCTACCTTCATTTGTACTTCTTGTTCCAAATCAATTAAATTGTTATAAACTACTTAAGATGACTTTTATACTTTAACTTAATGCTAAATGCATCTTTTCACGAAACAAACTCAAAGTTAAACCTGCCTTCAAGTCAGTAAATGCCTATAGTCCCGAAATGCCTTATTTTGTTAAAAACATATTCAATTTTCCCTTGTTAATTTTATTTGCATGATTTTCTATGTTCTTTAAATAATAAGTTTCTAGGTTTGAACAGTGATCTGTCAGAGGTAATTCTGCCTTAGGAGCTAATCAACCACCTGGGAATCAAGGACTCTGATTTTTAATTTCCTTTCTTTGACTAACTTGCCAAAATTTGGGGATAATTACTAATTTTGGGGACATCAAATCTGCCTTAAGTAGAGTAGGGTGAATAACATAGTAAGGATTTTGTGAGGTGGAACTAAGGGATTTTACTACTTTGCAATCATAAAATATTTCATGGGGATATTTGGAAGTGGGTCTATGATTCTATCGAACTAAACTATTAAACCTGAACATGAATGCTCAATCTCTGTAAATGTGTTTATTCAGTTTCTGAATTCTGCAGATTTCAAAGTTTTGATTTATTCAATGATAGGATAAGAACACGTAAAATTAAAGAAACATTTCTCTTGTTCATATTGAAAACATCTCTGAAGACTAAATAGTAAATGAGGCCTAAAATGAACAGTCAGCTTAAGCCCAGCAGGAGAGTTCCTCAGAGGGGAACAGATTTGGAAACTAACACTTTTCCATTTGCTGTGTCGCTACTGAGGTGTAAATTTCTGAGAAGTCATGCAGACTGCTTAAATGAGAAGATCTGGAAAGGGAAGCAAATTCTGCTTTTCTGGTCATCTCAAACTCCTATCCTTCCCATGCAGCATAACTTTTTATTTCTTATCAATATACTATACCTTTCAAGATTATATATCTACCATATATTCTAAATTGACTATTTGTCAGTCAGCTTTGCTTTTTGTAAGAAAATTGAGCCAAGTTTATAAAAGTGAAAGTTTCTGACGTTGCAATCAACCGTAGATGGAAAGGGCATTGTTGATTCCAGCAGAACATAAAATAATGCATGTCCTTTTGGTTCAAAAAGGCTGATCACTGAGGTTTCCCAAACTCAAAACATATGGAAGTCTCTTGAGGTGAATTGTTAAGCTTTCTTCTATTAGACATTCAACCATTATTGTTAGTAACAATAATTGCAACAATGATAGTGATACTTACAACTTATTCAACATAGACTACTTTCTAGACACCCATGTATTTGCTTTCTATATGCCATCTTTTATTTCCTCATAATCACTTTTGGAGGTATTTTTATCATCATCTTATAGGTAAACATGCTGCAGCTTAGAGAATTTGAGTTATTTACTTAAGCTAATACAACTTGTAAGTGGTGGATCTAGACACAAACTCAACTTTCTCTGATTCCAAAGACCATCATGCCACACTCCCTTGGCATTACCATCTCCCTTCGATAGAAAATGCTGTACTGTATTAGTCAGACTGAATGTTGGCCTCGGGATATGATAGAATTCTGAGAACTAGGAAGACTCCAATTTTCCTGACATGGAGTCTAAAGTTTCCTAATTGAGCATTACATAAATTGGATAATTAGAAATTTCTTTGAAAAGTAAATACTATTTATTCACAGATGACTGAGAATACATGTCAGTTTATCTTTTCAGCCGTGGAGTACTTGTGACCATGAAATGAGCATTTTAACAGAAAAGATTGCAATCCAAGGTAAGGGGAAATCTGTGAAGTAGGTAAGCCTTCTACCCCAGGTCCCTTTCCAGTGCCTATTTTTTCCTGTTTCTCTGCTTTTCCTCCAGTCTTCTCATAATGGTCACCAGGTTTCCTTTCTCACTCCCACGTCTCTCTCACGCACCATGATTTCCCCCCTCCTCCTCCCAGTTCCTTCTTTCTTTCTCTCCCTCCTTCCCACCTCTGACCTTTAAGTCTGAAGTCTGAAGTCTACACAATGTGCCTACTCACACTTGCATATTCAAGTTTGTTTCATTTGGGGCTGGAAAATTTAACAACTTAATTTATTTATTACCCCTCAGGGACAGAATTAAAGTGTTAAGACTGACCAATTGAGGTGTTCATTTGTTTTCTCACACCAGCCTAATAAATAACCTCTAAGTCACAATTCTTTCTTGAAGAAATCAGATTGAAGGACAACAGATAAAGTTATTTTGGGGACTTTAAGTGATTATAGAGACTTGTTAAAGGTGGATAAAGGCCGATTGGCATTGTGGAAAGATGAGTGTGCTGATTTCAGAGATCATCATTGATAACACCGAGTTTATAACTGTATAATATTTGTCAATGTGATAAATGGCAATTCTAGAACAGGACTAACAAACATTTTCTGCAAAGGCTAGAGAGTAAATATTTTCTGCTCTGAGAGCTATAATGTCTCCTTCATGATTTCTCAATTCTGCCATTGTAGTGAGAAATTAGCTGCACACAATGAATAAATAAATGACCATGACTCTGTTCTTACAATAAGTTTTTATTCACAAAAATGGGTAGATGGCAGAGTTGGCACACAGTGTATAATTTTTTGACCTCTGTTCTAGATTCTTATTTTTCACTGCCTATATATAACCAATCACCATAACTTAAATAATCTACCTCTAAACAGGTTTTATCATCTTCTTTCCCTCCCTAGGTGCTTATTGTGTGACATTCCTTGAGTTAATAAATGCTTATGCATTATCTCTTTTAAACTTTCCCAGTGCCTGCCAGTTGTCCTTACTCTCCCAATTTTAAGGCTTAGAAAAATTGAGTAACCTGCCCCACACCATGCAATTGTTAAGTAGCTGGAATATGTCTCATGGGAAAGTCGATGGTTATAATAATCTCTAATCTTCCATCTGATATTTTTGCCTCAATTCCCAGCCCTGAACAAAGGTACTAGAATAATTAACCAAATCCCAAGCATACTCAGGTTCCTTCCTTGATTAAAAGTCTTCAGTGAGCTGGCCTCAGCTTACCTCTCCAGCTTTGCTCCAACAAGAACCTCCTTATTTTAACCCACCCCCACCCCATCACATAAACATTCCCATAGCTGAGTTTAGAGATCAGCCATACTAAACTGCTTTAAATCTCATAAGTAAATAAAGCAGCTTCCATGCCACCATAGCTTTGCTCAGTTTGTTGTTAATTCCTGATGTCCCCTTTCCCTCCTCCCCTCCCTCTCTTCATCTCACCTCTTTATAATTTTCTGCCTTTCCCTGTGTTTCCAATGTTTTTCCAAGAAAACTTTCTGGACACAACTGTTCAATAGAAACTTTATCATTGTAACCAAATGTTTTTTCTTCATAGCACATATATTTTTGTATGTTTGTTTGCTTTACTGTATACAATTTTTGTTGTTTTTATATTGTATCTGCCTTTTTCTATT
This sequence comes from Mandrillus leucophaeus, assembly GCF_000951045.1. NCBI lineage: Eukaryota > Metazoa > Chordata > Mammalia > Primates > Cercopithecidae > Mandrillus > Mandrillus leucophaeus. The sequence goes on along the minus strand of NW_012107864.1, from coordinate 1,038,154 downwards.
ATATAGACTAGTATATCATTGGTAGGGACAGAAAGCAGGGAAATTCTGGACAGAAGAGGAAGGGTCCCCAGCAAGAGCCCCACCCTCAAGCTGAAAAGCCTGGAACCGCAGCTCAAAGTGAGAACTTACATCCCTGTTTTCCAACTTCAATGTTGTCTTTTCCAAAACCACCCATGACCCACCCTGCCCCCCATCTTGTGCCCATCAAAACTCCAGCAGAGAGGAGAAGTAGCTTGACATTGGAGACAACGGTTGAACGTAAGAGAGAAGCAGCTTGACTTCAGAGGGACAGCTTGATGGTGATGCTTGGGAGAGGAGCCCTACCGGGGATGACCAGACTCCAGGGAAAGATTACCTTCCCTAGCTATGCCCTTCTCAGCTCCCCTTCCCACTGAGAGTCACGTTCACTGTCAATAAAACTCCCCACATTTACTATTTTCAGTTCAGTCGTGAAGCCTCATTCTCACTGGATGCTGGACAAGAACTCAGGTGCCGTGAGTGTGGGTGCAAAAGGTTGTCACACTGATCCTCCACTGAGCTGTTCATATTTAAGCTATCCACAGATGGCAAAGCTACGAGGGCACTGTTACACTTCCTCTGGGGATTCAGTGGTCACAGGCACCCTCCCCTAGACACTGTCACAGGGCCAGTATGAAGTCTCTTGTTGGGGCTCAACAGTGCTCACCCTGGCTCCTGCACCCGCTCACCTGTGCTCCCCCTACCACAAGGGGTAGAGCAGTGAACAAGTGGAGTTCGCCCTGCCGACGCCCATGCACTCCAGTTCCCACCCATGACAGGTTCAGGGCAATATCCTGCTTCTCCCTCTAGGATGGAATTTGGCTTCTCTTTATGCAGCTGGAAACTTTTACATAATTTTTAAGAGAGTAGAGAGTCATGTGGATGTGAGGAGGGTACGTGAAAAGGGTGACAAAATAATCTGGGGTTATTCAAAATATATATTAAGTCTTTGTAAATATGAAAGTGTACTTTGTTGAGAAAGGTCATAGATAGGTACATATTTACAGGGATTTTATTTGTGAGTTTTTGTTTGGGGAGAGAAAGGAGAGCTATAATGTGAGAGACATGTATTATGATCTAAGCGATGTGACTGAGGTAGGGCTGCATCTATGGCACACGCATTGCTTTATAGTGGAGATTTTATCTAGATAAAATAGGAATAGTCATATAATTAATACTACAGAACAGTATTTCATATCAAATGAAAATATTGTATGAAATAAAATGTTCAAAGCACTGCGTTTAGGAGCATTCAAAAACTCTGGTGATGATAGTGACCCTCATGTAGAAAATCAAGTGTTACAATTGTTGTAAGATGTAGATTTAAGAATGAAACCCTAAGCAAAAAATCTTTAAAAATAACTGAAACATCTTTTGAGATATTTATCATGTTTAGTTTAAGACTATACTGAAAAATAATTTAACAGGTAAAAGTACACGACATTTTTATATCAATTAGAGCAAATGTTTTCACAGTTTATTAATAATGTATTTGTCTTGTTATTTATGTTTCACAAGGCAGTATATTTTACTTGATTTTAGAGTTTCTGTCCTTTTATCTCTGGGACTGACTTTTTAGTATTTCAGTTAAAAAATTAAATTTTAAATGTTAAAAGCCCACTAATGCTACAAAGTAACATTGTTAGTTTGGAAGCTCTCCCACTAGACTGTTACCTTGCTGAAGGGGCCACATGGAGGTAAATAAAACATTCTACAGAAATTACCAAAAAACAGTCACAGTGCTGGCAGTTATACAGCTAGGGATGAACAACTTGGGGAAAAAGAAGCTTCTTTGTGAATTTACCTGAGAATAGTGTCTACTAGTGAACTATTCCAAACACATTAGCGGCCTGAGGGAGTCTTCTCCATGTCTCAGAAGTGTAGTGCTTGATAGCTCACACACTTCACTCATAACAACTGTAAGATGATCCCAGCCTGCAGTCCTGTCTGTTAACAAGGATGCAAGGAATTCCCCAGAGACATCCCAGGAGATACATTTCTGCATTATTGTTCACAATCTCAGAAAAGCAAACCGAACATAAAGAAAACTACATTATGTTATAAATCCCGATTCCATAAAAATAGTTAGGAATATGAAATGCCAGTCTTGAAATTGTCAAAATATGTTGTTTTATCTCTTTTGGATAATAATGAGAAATAATGTGTAAAGCATCATATCTCATGAAGGGTAACATTGCCTCAAACCACTTCATGGAATGCTGTGTCTAAGTCCATTGCTGTTCAACCATAATTAACAGGTAACCATGGGATACAATGATTACATATGGTTTCAATAAGACTGATTTAATCTATAGAAAGTGTGAAGGTAGACAATGACCTACTAGATTTGGTGGCAAATTAAGATCCAAACATGTATCAACTGACAGAAGTTTACTTCTATTTTAAAAAACAAAATTTAATGATAGTGGGGTGATGAAATTCTTATGTTCATATTAAAAATCTCTGAAGGAATGATTGGTGTTCATCAATGCTAATACATTAAAAAAAAAAAAAACTGGCTATGTTAGTAAACTTCAAGCCTATGATTCTTTTTTTTTTTTTTTTTTTTTTTTTTTTTTTTTTTTGAGGCGGAGTCTCGCTCTGTGGCCCAGGCTGGAGTGCAGTGGCCGGATCTCAGCTCACTGCAACCTCCGCCTCCCGGGTTCACGCCATTCTCCTGCCTCAGCCTCCCGAGTAGCTGGGACTACAGGCGCCCGCTACCTCGCCCGGCTAGATTTTTGTATTTTTTAGTAGAGACGGGGTTTCACCGTGTTAGCCAGGATGGTCTTGATCTCCTGACCTCGTGATCCGCCCGTCTCGGCCTCCCAAAGTGCTGGGATTACAGGCTTGAGCCACCGCGCCCGGCCCAAGCCTATGATTCTTAAGCTCTCCTTCCTGTCACCAAAACAAAAACTCACAATATAATCCCTGTAAATCTGTACCTGTCTGTGACCCTTCTAACAAAGAAATTCATGGAGATGCCATGGAATAGTTTAAATGTTCAGGGGAAACCACAGATATGTCATACAAACCACTAGACACTAGATTTTCTACATTCATTTTGAAAATGTCATATTTACAAAGGTGGGATTTAGAATTTTGCTGTGATCTACAGCAAGTACTACAGGAAATGAGGGTGGTACTCTCCAACATATGAAAAGTTGTGCAGTGCCCAACTCGTGCACTCATCCCACTAGTAAGTAATTTTGGTTATTTAAAAATAAGATAAGTATGTATTTTTTCAATTTATGTGTATTATTTTTTCAAATGGATACTGTATTCTTAGAACAAAAATAATTGTTGTTTGGACCTTTCTATTTACTAAACGTAACTGTTAGGTTTTTGGTTTTGTTTTTGGTCCTGTAATCACTGTGAAAAAAATATTGAGAGACTGAGGTTCTGTGAATCCAGAAAGTTACAAAATCTCTTCTCTGATCTCATACAACATGAGTGCTAAAAAATATAACAAAACAACAAAGGAACAAAAATCTCTAACTGGATATTAGACATCAATGTCAAAAATATTTGATTCAAAACAAAAGGAGATAATTGTGCTATCAACATCTTCATCATTACTACGTACCTAATATAAAACTAATTACTACTACATGTAATTTTTAATTCTTACAGCAATCCACTTACATAGATATGAATGATGTTGTTGAAGATTTTACCTAATGAAATCAAGATTATGGAACAAGTAGATGGTCTGTCAGAACAAGTAGATTGCCATGTCTTCTTTCAGCATCCCAACACCTATTTCCCGAACTATTTTTCTTTTATATGCCAAGCATACTTGACACTAAGAATTCTAAAAAGGATACTCAGTTCGTTCTAATTGTGTTTACTTTGGGAATTGAATTTTAAGAAGGAAGCTAATGAACTGAAATATTTGTAGAGTGATGAGGAGAGGAAATTTAATATTAAATTATGTGAAGAATTATTGAAAATGTAAAGATGTTTTCCTAGAAAGAAAATAGTTTTATGGAAACAAAATACTTTTCTAATATTTGAAGGATGATTAATTCAAAGAAACCTCACATTGATTTCATGTTGCTGGAGTAGAGGACTATCAGGGAGAGAGATAGTGGCTCAAGATAAATATGGATTTGCTATAATGAGAGTTTTCAAAAATGATATGAGTGGCATTTGGAAAGTAATGGCATTTCTATCTTTGTAGGCATTTAACACAGAGACTTATTGGAGTAATTAGTGGGTCAATTTTAGATGTGATGCCTGTGTTGGAAAACATTTGAACTAGAATACATACAGATTTCCAAAATTACCACTTCCCACAGTCAAGGTTGTACTGGCTACTAATAACAAAATTAGAAATATGATCAAATATTGGATTCCCTATGGCTCAGATGGACTCAGAGAGTTCTGACTGAGAGAGGAATTAGAGTCCACAGAATCAATTTAAGACAACAACAACTGAAATAAGAAATGAACAAACAAAAGCTATTGAGAATTAGGAAGAGCACAGTTCAGAGGAACCAAAGGTTGGGATTAAAGTCGGGGTAATGGAGTCAAGGAAGTGAACCTGAAAGAAGAGTAAGTCAAGATCAAAGTGGGAGTTGAAAGAAGTGAGGTGGAAGGTTGATTTAAATTTTAGCGACAATAGTTTGGTACATTTGAGATCTGATGTAGAAATACTTTTGGCCTTGCCAAAATATCACATATTGTGATCATAATTTCATTAAGTTAATGATGTTAGCTGCCTTTTTTTGAATTGTCCCCTTGACATCAGTGTTCCTGAACATCATGCAACTTGCTATTTCTGAGAGTGCTTCTTTCCCTGTTTAATGGAAAGGAATAACGCTTTACTAATATAGTGACTCAAGCAGGCAACTATAGAAACAACATTTAGATAGAATTAGTCAAAACAAATGCAATCTGTTTCAGGCATTAATAGCTTTATTATATGGTTTATGAATTTATGTGGAATACAGAATCACATGGAGAATAATTTTGGTTAAACAATCTGGGCAAGAATAAGAACTATGAACAATTCAAGTGTCTTTTAAGCATACACTGCTGGACAAAAATCTCCCAACAGTTTCAGTAAGGATTGAACATTTTTCTTTCCTGGGCTAGAAATGCTCCAGAATGCCACCAGTTGAGGCATTCTTGAATCAAGCAGCAGGGGATTGCCAATAGTCTCAGGCCTTGTAGTAGATTGTAGGGGACAGAGATGCCCCATTGAGAATCACAGGAACAACTGGCTCCAAACCATCTTGTCTTAGACTCTAAATCTTTTTAACAATGATGGAAGAGAGTTGCCAAGAGGAAGACTAGAAAAGAGATGTGGGAAGAACTAAAAGAAAAAACCTGTTTTCTGCTTACGGTAATTTGTATTTTCTGAAGTCAGACCTCCCTGTTGTGCAATGAAATGCTGAGAGCAGTAAATGAGAATAGGTTCTTTAACACAACATCACAGTGCCAGAAGCTCTTTAACAGTACTCTCTGCTTACTATTGGGCTCAAAGTCAAATAAGTTAGTTGAGAGGCAGCAATAATCTGATGAGCCAGCACAAACTCTACCTGAGTGGAATGCTGTGGTCTTCAGGTCTACCTTGCTATCAGCAATTAAAAATTAACCATGGCATTTTCAAAAGAAGAATGTAGCAATTCATATGCAGCTTCTTTTCCACTTGACATATGTCTAAACAGCATCTGCTTTCTCAAGTCAGGACAGATACATGCAATGAACCTCTTTTGTGTGCAATGTGCAAAGCTAGGTCATTAACACACCTGCCAGGAAAGCAATGGGGAAGGAAAAAAACATTCTTTCTCTTGGTAAACTCATTCATTTAAAACATCCAGTTTTTCCTGTGCTGTCCTTTAAACACCCCAATTATCTCCTCTTGCCCTTACAAACAAGTGGTGTGAATTTTAATCAGCTGGAATGCAATCAGGGGTTGAAATAAATAGTGCTGTTGAATCATTTTTACAGAGAAAAGACAGTTGCATACCTATACTATATATGTTTCTGATTTTCACAAGGATGAAATGCCCTTGCAATGGACTGAAACAAACAATGTTTTATTTTTGTTTCAACCTCTGTTGACTTTCCTCTGCTTTCCTTTCCCCTAGAATGCCAGGGCCTCAGTTCCGAGAATAATTAGCAACACCCTCTGGTGATAACAGGGCCACAGCAACCCAACAGCGATATCTTACAGGCGCCAGCTGTGCTTCAGTATTTATTTATTAAGATCACAATATTTACACAGTATGAGTTCATTGAGATGGTGGGGAATTGAGCAATGCTCTAGCAACTAAATTTTATGTGTATTTTTAAAGGGAGATGAAAAAACTTCTAGGCTATGAACTGTTTACTTCCCTGGACAAAAGAAAGAAAAAAGAAAGAAAGAAAGAAAGAGAGAAAGAGAGAGAGAGAGAGAGAGAGAGAGACAGAGAGAGACAGAGAGACAGAGACGGAGACAGAGAGAAACAGACCAAAAGGGAGAGAGAGAGAGAGAGAGAGAGACAGAGAGAGAGACAGAGAGAAAGAGAAAGAGAGAAAGAGAATATCAAGCTTCTAATTCCATTCCAGCCCGGTTTTGCTAGCAGTTTGGTGTATAAGCCCTAGATGGGCTTTGCAGGCATGCACTGCAGTGACTACTACAGTGAAACCTGCTTGTCCAACACAGAGGGGAAGCTTAACACTGCTGTAGGTGCATGGAATGACACTCAAAGAAACCAGGCAACAAGTTGTTATTGGCTGATAACTCTACTCAGCCCAGAGGTGTGAATGAGCAATCTAGACATTTACTCCAAATCTCCCCTTCACATGAATTACTATAGCTTTTCATTGGCTCTTCTGTAAGTATTTGTTATCACAGTGATAGGCCACACATGTTCTGATGTTTCTCTGCAAAGTGATTTGCTTTGCAAAACCCTATCTTAGGGAGTTTCTTTGATGTTGATAGACAATTTTAGGAATTTAGTTTGGAAAAAAAATGTTCAATGTGTATTTTAGGTGAGAAAATAATGAATGGCTAGAACAAGGAATGCATGCATTTTTTTTTTAACATATGGAACTTCCTGATATTTCTGTCTTGAAGTCCCTCAAGTAAGAGTTGGTTCTATTTTTAAAATATAAATATGATTGATTAATGGATAGGAATCATAGTTTATGGGAACAACAGGTTCATATGCCTGCTGTGCAATAACATATCCATTAAGCTGAGACAGCAAGGTTTGCAGCAGAGAAAGAGTTTAATGATTGCAGGGCACTGAATGAGGAGATAGGAGGAGCTCCTCAAATCCATCTCCCCAAAAAGTTCTAGGTTGGGGTTGTTAAGGAGATCATGGAATGTCAGGGGCTAGAAAATTGAAGTCATTGATTAGTCAGTGTAAGGAGGGTGAAATCATCAGAATACAGAAACTGCATTCTTTGGTGAGCTGGCTTCTTGCAGGATCCTTTTGACCAGCTGATGTCAGTACTTTCATCAGTATGCAGGACCTGAAGGAATAACTCAAAAAGAAAATTTAACATTTTGAAGTGTTCAAGTTATTCTCTATAGAGCAGTCAAGGAGAATTACAATCTTGCAACACAGTCTACATGATTCTAGGCCAATAGGCACCAAACCAAGCAAGTCAGAGAGTAAACTGACTTAATGACTAATACTGAATGTGTTGCAAAAATGATTTACTTTTATTTCTCCCTTTCTCTTCCCTGATTAATTTCATAAAGTTTATAGGGGCCATTTCAGTAAGATATTATGGTCAGTGAAATAAGCCAGGCACAAAAAGACAAATGCTACATGATCTCACTTATATGCGGAACCTAAAGAAATCAAACTCACAGAGGCAGAGAGAAGAATGGTGGGGTCTGGTGGGGGAAGGAATAGACTAGGGGAGCGGATATTGAGCTGGAGGAGAGGGAAATGTGAAGATGTCAGTCAAAGGGTATAAACTTTTGGTTATGCAGGATGAATAATTCTGAAGCTCTCATGCAGCATGGTGGGTATGGTTAATAACACTGTATTGTATAGTTGAAATTTGCCAAGAGAATAGATCTTACATGTTCTTACCACACACACTCAAAAATGGTAATGAAGGAAATTATAACATTTTACCCCAAAATATGGCTCTCTGGAATGACTATTTTAGATTAAAAATTCTTAGAGATCAACAGGCTCTGGAAGAGGCTTTCCCCTTATCTACATAAAGATAGGATGACCCACTAAAGGGAACAAGAATATTGTCCTTGTTTTTATTCATGTTCCTCCTGTTATTTCATTATCCAGGACAGGAAAGAAGACCAAAATTGTAACCATACCTGAACAGACCCTTTTTCAAGATAATTACTGTCTCCAAGGATCGTTTAAATTCCAGAGAGAACTATTTGCATGTTAATTTCTGTTCCAGATCCAATCATTCTTTTTAGTAATCATTTATGCCCCTCAATAGAACTTCTCCTCTCCCATCTCTCATAACCTGTTTTACCAGGATCCAAGTCCTCATTCTTTCTGTAACCTTGAGATGACATATACTTTTCTGTACCTCATTAGGAAGTTGGGTCTTTATTCTGAATGCTTTAATATACATGTTAAATAAATTTGGATGCCTTTTCTCCTGTTAATCAATCTGCCACGTCAGACATTTTCAGTGAGCCCATAGGGACCAAGGGCCTTGGCCCCTACAGTAACTATGTTAGATGATGAATATGTTAATTTACTTGATAGTGGCAATAAATTCACAATGTATACATATATCAAAACATCATGTTGTACGTCTTAAACATATACTTTTTTTTTTGAGATGGAGTCTCGCTCTGTCGCCAGGCTGGAGTGCAATGGCACAATCTCAGCTCACTGCAACCTGTATCTCCCAGGTTCAGGCAATTCTCCTGCCTCAGCCTCCTGAGTAGCTGGGACTACGGGTGTGTGCCACTATGCCCAGCTAATTTTTGTATTTTTAGTAAAGACGGGGTTTCACCATGTTGGCCAGGATGGTTTCGATCTCCCGACCTCATGATCTGCCTGCCTCGGCCTCCCAAAGTGCTAGGATTACAGGTGTGAACTACCGCGCCAGGCCATAAATATATAAAATTTTTATATGACAATTATGCCTCAATAAAGCCGAGATTAAAAAAATAAATCATAATAGAATGTGGGGCATTTGAATTGTTCTTTTATCATGGTTACCTCAAACAAATTACATTTTCTTCATTAAATTTTTTCATGTCATAAACATATAGAGAAAGATATTTGCCATCAAGTTATTAATGGTTCAATATTTTATCATCAGCTTTGACCAGGTGTAGCGACTCATGCTTTTAATTCCAGCATTTTGAAAGGCCAAAGTAGGAGGATTTTTTAATACCAGGAGTTCAAGCCCAGCTTGGGCAATGTAGTGAGACCCCATCTCTACAAAACATTTTTCAAAATTAGCCAGGTGTGGTGGTGCATGCCTGTAATTCTACGTACTTAGGAGGCTAAGGCACTAGGATGGCTTAAGCACAGGCGCTTGAGGCTTCAGTGAGCTATGATTGTACTATTGCGCTCTAGTTTGGGCAACAGAGTGAGACTCTGTCTCAAAAAAAATAGCTTAACATTTTTTAAATATTTTGATTAAGAGGGCTTAACGTAGTTGTGTAAATAGTCTTCAAAATTAATGAATAAATCATTTTCAAAATTTAATATGAGACATTCTGTCAGTATTGAAGAAAGTAGAAAGACTCCAAAATTGAGTTTTGTCAACAAGTAACAATAATGATAGGTTATCCTAATTATTAACAACATTACATCTAAGTATATTATATTTCTAATTATATTATTTATAAAACATTGTAAATTATGAAATAATATATTTATTTAGAGTAATATGATTATATAATTACACTTAATAAAGAACATTACTGACTAAAAAATCTTTCTTAAAATTGTTTCATATATTTGCATCAATTTTAAGAAAGACTTATCAGGCAATAATCTTGCACAAGGTCATAAATTATAAAGTTATTCTCAAACACTGGTTTTTTTCATGCCGGCTTGATCCTTTTTAAAAATTAAAAAGAGAATAATGCAGCAGTTCAGTTGACATTTAATATTGTATTGTCCATATTACTTTATCTTTCATGGAGCTTATTACCTTTATTTTATTAAAATATCCTAGAATATTCTAACTTGAATAAGAAATCTGATTTTCTCTATCATTTTAACTTCTGTTTAGAAAAGTAGCTGCAAAGGAACATGGTTTTTTTTTTATATATAAACTTACTAGTAAAGTAATATGTACACACAGAAAAGTGAACAGCAGATGATCACACAGATTAATGATTTACATCTGTATATCCAGACCCAGATCAAAGAATGAATTAATATCAGAAAACAGAATCCCTCTTTGGCACCTCCCACATTCTGGCTATGCCTTCCAGATAACTACTATTCTGATTTTCAAAGGCACAGATTAGTTTAAAGAATACTAACAGTCACAAAATTCAATATTAATTTCTACTTTAACCTCGTTAATATTCTGAATATTAATGCATTAAAATGATTAAGGATAAAGATGGAAAGGGGGTGCGTGATCTTTCCTCCCCATTATAAGGGTCATGGCCAACATGCCTATAACAAAACATGGATTAATAAAAGAAAAGCATAACAGATTTACATACTATGGAAGCTTTCAGAATGAAGACCAAAGACCCTAGGAAAACTATTTTTATCCCTAGAGTTGATGAACAATGGACAACTGTGTAAAACTGTGATTGGACAAAAAGAGTATGACCTAATGAGAACAGACTGAGGAGAGAATCCAGCAAGACCTATCAGTTCAGATTGTTGATGGAAAAAACAAACTCCATAAAATATTTAAAGAAGTTTATTCTGAGACAATATGAGTGACCACAGCCCAGGCAGCAGTCTCAAGAGGTCCTGAAAAAATGTGTCTGAGACAGTTGGATTACAGTTTGGTTCCATACATTTTAAGAAGACAGAAATTGTACATATAATTATAAATCAATACATGGAAGCTGTACATTGCTTCAGCCTAATGGGGTGGAATATCTTGAAGCAGGTGCTAGGGGATAGGGGCTGCAGGGGCAATTAGGTAGATTCATAGATTTTTCTAACAGGCAATTGGTTGAAAAAGTCAAGCTTTATTTAAAGACTTGGAGTCATTAGAAAGAATTGCTTAAGATAAGGGGGTTGCTGAAGCCATAGTTCTTATTATGTAGATGAAGCCTTATAGCTAGCAGTCTTCAGTGAGAATAGATGGTAAATGTCTCTTTTCAAACCTTAAATGTGTCAGATTCTCATTCAATCTTTCCTAGATTCTGGAAACACCTGAAAAGACAAGGCCTGGATGCATTAATGGAGATTCTCAATGGACGCAGATTTCCCCACGAAAGAAGGGTTTGCAGGGCCATTTTTAAATACGTCAGAAAAATATATTTTTGAATAAAATATTTTTATTTCCTTCTGGGTATGTTCTCATGTGATGCTATACCAGCTTCAGGTCAAAAGTGGAACCTTATTGCCACATAGAGTCTGTTTTCTTCATCTTATGATCAGCATGTCAATGCTGGTCAGTTATATGTAAACTCCAAAAGGGATGGGGGGTATAATGAGGTGTGTTGACCACCCTACCTGTCATGGCTGGCAATTAGGTTTTTCAGGTTTTTCTGCAGTCCCCTTGGCAAAGAGGCCGTCCACTCATTTTACTGAGGTGCTTAAAATTTTATTTTTAATTTACAGGATTTTTCTTGGCTTCTCTGTGCAGCATTCCATCCTCAGAGAAATACTTTGCTTCTGAGGCCTTCACTTTGGGGTATCATTTTCTAAGCCCCAATAATAGCAAGAAAAATGGCTCTGAATTTTAAGTGGAAGAGCATACATGCATCTGAATAGCAACTGCTGACAGGGAAAACTGCTGTGTTTATATTTAGAACAGAAAACAAGTCTGTTCTATCTTCACTTTACTACAGGCAAAATTCAGTAAGCTGGAACTTTACTGCTGCCTCAGACACTGAGGTTACCTTGTAAATTGCCTGCAAGTGATTTAGTTCAAAGTTACGATGATAGAAGAGTTTTCCAATTCTAGATAGAAACAAATAGACAAGATGGGAATCTAAACACTAGCTAAAGCTAACAGTGGCTCAGCCTTGGTTGTTATTTTTTGTTGTTGTTTTTCAGTTTTAAGTGATTATATAAAATGTGCATTGAGAGACACTCAGGATTTTTTGATTCTCAAAAGTAGGCAGATTTCTTTAACTTTAATTAATGTTGAGAGACTCTCCAAAATAAATCATGAGATACATTTTTAAATTTTGTTCATCTGATGTAATTTAAGGACTATTTCAATACTCATGGCTTATAAATAATGGAGTACATGGAAGAACTTTTTACATAAAAAGCATAGTTCACCAATAGTGATATATAAAAGATGGCTTAATAATCCCCTGTAATCCCATTCAATTAGGGAGTATATTTTTGCATGTAAGTAGATATTTAGTGATATCCATTATTAAATATCGTTTTGCACTTGAGATCCTTGAATCTTTTCACTAATGAAGCAACACACCATTAACACTGTCTACTGAAACCCTGGAAATCTTAAATTATATAGAAAAAAATTAATGTATAGGAACAGGGTGTACAAACTGATGGTGGAGAAGGCTGCTTTCCTATTATATATTCTGAATCTTAGATTAAAATTCTCAAAATGCATCCACTTTTTGGCAGGTTATAAATGAGTGGTCCTAAGACCATGGGGGCAGAGAGCCTTCAGGACAACTCATAACGACTTGAATGTTTCAGATACTCATTATTTCAAGAGGCAAGGACCTTCACTCATCAACCAGACTATTACCTCAAATGGAGAGGATGTAGGATTATACCAGCAAGCAAAAGATAAAACTGCTTAATTCAGATTTTTTAAGTGACTTTTTTTCTCTGTCCAACTAAATGCAGCTCTCCCTAATTTTTGTTTATTTCATCTCATCAACTGTTCATCAAAGATGAATGATTATTAACAGCCTCTGACAAAGTTTTAATGCATGTGGTCAGAACTGTAGATGGTTCAAAATAATATCCAACAGGTTAAACAGGACAAAATAAGAGTGATGCCATAAATGCTAAATGTCAGTGATGTGATCATTAAAAACATTAAATATTTTCCAAAAGATTCACATTATATAATACATATTTAATATTTTTGTTTGTTTTTTAGTCAAATAATCCAGGTCTAATAAGTTTTGCACATATTACCTCTTTTTTTAGCATTATTTTTAAAATTGATTTATGTCCTCTCATAAAATGTTAAGATCATTACTTTTATGTGTCAACTTACAAGGTTAAGGGATGTCATAAACCTGGTAAAACATTATTTTTTAGTACATCTGTGAGGATGTTTCCAGAAGAAAATAGCATTTGAATCTGTAGGCTGAGTAAAGAAGATGTTCCTCACCAATGTGGGTGAGCATTATCCAACATGCTGAGAGACTGAATAGAAGATAAAAGCAGAGAAAAGGCAAAATTTGCTTTATATTTTTGAGTGTGGATATGTATCTTCTGCCCTCAGACATTGGTACTTCTGGTTTGGGTAATTTCAGGCTTGTTCCTGGATTTACGCCATTATCCCTCCAACCTCAGTCATTCTCAGGGTTTCTGATTTGGACCGGGACTTACACCATTGGGATCTCTGGTCATCAGGCCTTAGGATTCATACTGAATTAAACCACTGGCTTTCCTAGTTTTCCGGCAAACAGACAGCAGATTATGGCTTCTGAGCCTCCACAATTGTGTGAGTCCATTCCTATAAGTCTTCTCTTATATATATTACAATATATAATATACATAATTGTTTTGTTTAATTTAATTTAGGAGAGCTAAATAATTAAACATGAAGCCAAAGTACATAAGAAAGTGGCAGCCTTTTATTGCAAATATGCACACACTCTTGGGCAAGGTTCTCCAGTCCTCAGGTATGTGGCCAGGGAAGTCGCGCAGGCGCTCTCCGGTGAGGTTCTCTGGTCCACAAGTAGGAGGGGCCGAAGAAGTCACGCCAGCTCCTGCCGGTGGCGGACTTTTATGCATTGGTACTGGAAGGGGGAGGGCAGTGGGCGGGATAAGGGCGTGATAGGGGCATCTCCATAGGCGGGGCCGGGTAAGTTTCGATCTCTTTGGATTGACGTCACCTGGCGCATGCTCGGTTGTTCTGCACTTTCCCGGGGGCGGGAAAGTTGGTGATGAAGAACCTGGAAGCAATTGGGACTGTGCCATCTTGTTCACCTTCCTCCATTTTGTCACTTCTCCCTCACCCAAACAATAATGATATTATATTGTATATAGCATTAGTTCTATTTCTCTAGAGAACCCTGAATAATGCATGTGTATGTAAATTTAAATAAATAATTCTGAAATGTATTCAAAATATTGAAATAGACTGGGTGCAGTGGCTCACACCTGTAATCCCAACATTTGGGGAAGTTCAAGGCAGGTGAATTGCTTGAGCTCAGGAGTTCAAGACCAGCCTGGGTGACATAGTGAGACCTTATATCTGCAAAAAAATTTAAAAATTAGTCAGGCATGGTGGCATGTAGCTGTAGTCCCAGCTTCTCAGGAGGCTGAGTCAGAAGGATCTCTTGAGCCTGAGAGGTCAAGGCTGCAGTGAGCCATGATTGTATCACTGCACTCCAACCTGACCTGGGTGACAGGGCAAGACACAGTCCCAAAACAACAACAACAACAACAACAACAACTACACTATATATATAGTGCATATATTTATATATTTTTAGACCATGCCTTGCCTCTCTCATGCATGAGAGAGAAATGTGAGGATGAGACAGAGAGAGAGAGAGAGAGACCTTTTACTAGATTTCTATCTTTTTTTTTTTCTTGCTCTGTTGTCCAAGCTAGAGTGCAGTGGTGCAATTTTGGCTCACTACAATCTCCGTCTCTTAGGTTCAAGTGATTCTCCTGTCTCAGCCTCCCAAGTAGTTGGACTTACAGGCATGCACCACCATACCCAGCTAATTTTTTTTTTTTTTTTTTTGTAGTTTTAGTAGGGACATGATTTCACCATGTTGGTAAGGCTGGTCTTGAACTCTTGACCTCAAAGATCTACCTGCCTGATCCCACAAAGAACTGGGATTGCAGGCATGAGCCACTTGCACCTGGTCCTTTCTCTAGATTTCCAAAATTTAAATTTGAAAAACATCTCTTGAATACAAAATACCCAATGCATTTATTTTAGTCTAATTTACTGCTACTTTCTTTATAAATTGAATCTTTTCACTTGTCCAAGAAGCCTGAGTCACATGATATTGCCTCTCCTCCCAGTCTAGAATTTATAATAAAAATTCTAGTCATTTCCCTTGGACCTGTCCTCAGTGAATAGTGTAGTTTATTCCTGGGCCATGTATGGCAGCATGCATGATTTCAAACGAAGTGAAATGTTCTTTAGAGAACTTCTGTCTAGTCTGTTGTTGCAGTTGTGAAAAAAAAAAAAACAATCACTGAAACTGAAATCTTGGGGTTATGTTCATTTTCTATCTGAGAAATAAAAACAAAATTCTAAGCCCCACAACCTACTGAATGGACCCTTTCTTGGCCAAGCAACCTTGAAAACTGAGTTCTCAGCCATGGCAACATGGGAAGTCAGATACACTTTGTTATAGCCTCTCCATCGATAACCACCATTAGGTTTTCTTAGATAAGGGCTAATCAGAAACTAGCCCTTTCAGAAGGCTCCAACATTGGTATACCAACTGCCTGACTGCTGCCCCTTCTTTTTGTAGCTCCAACAAAACAACTCATCAGCATCTCTTCCTGGTAGGAGACCATCCACTATAGAGTGGTTCTAGCCAGTCTACAGAGGATGATCAGTAATGGTTTTCTTGTCCTCTGCTTCACCTTTTGACGTGACAGAGCCAGAAACTCCACCCTTGGATCATGCGAATATCTCTATTTTCTGAACATGGATCCCACAGAGAATCATGAAGCTCAATTGCACACGCATATGTTTCTCCTTTCATAAATATTCACTACTCTTCCTATAGCTTATTAAATACATATATTTGGTCCCCTTGCTCAGCATAAATTCCTCTTCTGTTTGTCCCTGCCTCAAAGTGTCTGTTTCTGGCTTCTGACCAGAGAGACTTCTCTTCTCAATCTGCCAGAACAGCCACTCTTCAGGCCACAAACGTTCATGAAAAATAACGTCCTCCTTTTCAAATACATGAACCTTGTCATTCTTCAGTTGACAATCAGATAATTATTTTAGGTGCTTGAATAAGTTTCTCAAACTCCCGATCATTTCCTGCTTTTTTAATAAAATGAAAATCTTCAGAATTTATTTCACAGAGTAGTAATGAGCTACACTCTTTCTATTTTCCTCTGTTGAATACTCCATTCTTTTTTAGGAACCCTGTATTCCATTCAATCCTGTCCCTAATGCCACAGGTGTAGAATTATCAGATTCCAGGTGCAATAATCAGACTTGCTCACTCTCTTGGTGAAAGGGAATTGGGACACAAAAGATAGTAATCAAATAATGGTGGGTTTTGTAGTTTCTTATATGCACAAAACAGTGACCAAAACAGACAAAACTCCTATCCTCACGGAGTTTTCATTCTAGTTCTAAACAACAGTGTATGTGTTTTTTTCACACCAACCAATTATTTAATTATCGGCAAACACTGACTGGGTGTCCTACAATTTAACTCAATTCTGACCCTGACTAACTGGAATTAGAACAGGCCATACAGATTAAGGATTCAGTCTCACAAAATGTTCCTTACTTCAGATGCCAGTTGAAAGTAGAGGATCCCTAAGTTACTCACAACTCCTTTCCAACTTGGCTACAAGTCAGAGTTTCATGGGACGCCCTTCTTGTGTTCAATAATTTGCTGGGACAGTCCACAGAATCCAAGAAAACAGTTTACTTACTATTTAGCAATTAGAATTGCTTCTTTTTTTTTTTTTTTTTTTTTGAGACAGAGTTTTGCTCTTGTTGTCCAGGCTGAAGTGCAATGGTACGATCTTGGCTCACTGCAACTTCTGCCTTCCGGGTTCAAGTAATTCTCCTGTCTCAGCCTCCTGAGTAGCTGGGATTACAGGTGCAGGCCACCACAGCCATTTTTTTTTATTTTTAGTAGAGAGGGGGTTTCATTATATTGGTCAGGCTCGTCTCGAACTCCTGACCTCAAGTGATCCACCTGCCTCCCAAGGTGCTAGGATTACAGGTGTGAGCCACCACGGCCAGCGTACAAATGCTATTTTAAAGGATGCAAATGAACAGCCAGAAGAAAAGATACATGGGGTGAGATCCAGAAGGGTCCCAAGCACAGGAATTTCCATTCCAGTGTGCCACCCTCCTCGCATGTGCATACCTTCTTGTTCACCAACCCAGATGCTCTCCAAACCTCATTTTTAGGGTTTCTATGGAGGTTTTATTATTAAGGCGTGATTGATTTAATCATTGGCCCTTAGTGATTAAGTCAATCTCTAACCCTACTCCTTTTTCTGAAGATTGGGGGATGGGGTTGAATGTTCTAACCTCTAATTACATGATTGGTTCCCTTGGCAACAAGGCCTGTATTCTTAGGTACTTTCCAAAAGTCACCTCATTAACATAAACTCAGGTGGGGTTGAAAGGGGCTCGTTATGAATAACAAAAGATACTCCTTTCATCTTTATGCTCCTGAGCTATTTCAGGAACTGGGGTGGTTGTGGGGGCATATAATAACAAAGACATTTCAATTACCCCTACCACTCAGAAAGTTACAACAATTTTAGAAGTTCTGTGCCAGGAACCAGGGACAAAGAGCAAATATATAACTATTATTATATCATAAAAATCACAAAAACAAACATTTCACCAGTAAAGGCCAGAGCATGTCACTAGTGAAAAGTATTGAGGAGAAAAATAAGCAACAGTGAGGAGAAGAAATGTTAGTACTAAGAGTTTGCAATCTTGAGGATCAGAAAATAATATCCCAGAATATGATCCATTGATGTGGTGAAATAAAGAAGCAGCCTCAAGATCTCCCTAACCTCCCTCTTTCCTGCAGCCCTGTCTCAAACCCTCTGTCTTTCCCTAAGCACAAGGAGAGGCTTTACTTTAATATTCCCTTATGCTTTGAGATCACATCTGCCAAAGAAAACACAATTGCCTTCTACTCCTTCCCTGAAATTTTATTACCAGAAGACAGGAATGTAACCACATCTGGATGGACTCTGTCACAAGATACTGTTTGTCTCTGGACTCATTGAAATTCCTAACAGAATCATTTACAGGATAATGTCTCCCTCCCAGGCCCATTTATCTCTCCTAAAATTATTTACTACTCCTCTAAAAATATCTATAGGCCCCCACTACCCTCTCCCCTATAAATGGTATATTTATACTTTCACCATCTAGCTCTTCTTTGAGTCACATATTTTGTATGGCTCTTATGGATACGTGCATGTCAATAAATTTGTATGCCTTTTGTCCTGTTAATCTATTGTTAGGCTATTTTGGAATTCTCAAACCTTCAGAGAGGGAGAGGTTCTTTTAATTTCTGTGACATTTTTAAGATCTTTATGGTAAATGAAAATGAAAGCAATACTAGTACAGTATTTTTGGTGCTTATTTCAATTAATGCCTTTGGTTGATACCTCTCTGCCCCCAAAATAGTTCACGCTGTCAGACTCAAGCAATACAAAAATTAAATATTATAGAAATAATAATATTCTAGGGACACTCAATATCCCACATTATTATAAGAGATTTCCATTATGATTAATATTAGGTGTCAACTTGATAGGATTGAAGGATGCCTAGATAGCTGCTAAAGTGTTGTTTCTGGGTGTGTCTGAGAGGGTGTTGTCAGAGGAGACTGACATTTGAGTCAGTGGACTGAGAGAGGAAGACCCCACCCTCAATGTGGATGGGCACCATCCACTCAATTGCCAGTGCTACTAGAACAAAGCAGGCAGAAGAAGGTGGGATAAGCTGGCTTGTTAAGTCTCCTGGCTTTCATCTTTCTCCTGTGCTGGATGCTTCCTTCTGTTCCTCCTGCCCTTAGACATCATACTCTAGGGTCTTTTGCCTTTGAACTCTTGGACCGGTGTAGGTCACATGAACTTTTGGACCAGTGTAGGTGTTTGCCGGAGGCTGTTGGGCCTTTGGCCACAGATTGAAGTTTGTACTGTTGGCTTCCCTGTTTTTGAGGCTTTTGGACTCTGACTGAGCCACTGCTGGTTTCTTTCTCTCTCAACTTGCAGATGGCCTATCTTGGGACTTCACCTTTTGATTGTGTGAAATAATTCTTTCTAATAAACCCCCTTTCATACATACATACGAAAAGGAGTGTATATATATATATATACACACACATATATATATATAAAATAAGATATGTATTCCCAAACATATATCCTATTAATTCTGTCCCTCCAGAAAACCCTGACTAATACAACCTCTATTTAGAAATTGCTGACATAGACTATCAACATTAGAAAAATTCCCTGGGCACTGAGGCCGTGATAAGCTCCCAGCATCCCTGCAATACTAGCGATGTGCAAAATCTAGATTCACCAGTTGGGAATTCAGTAGTTTCTAAGTATATCCCTACTAGTGTGATAACTTATTTATGTGACACAGACTGAATTGTCTATTCAGTGTCAGTTATTACTTATTTCTTATATACATTTCTCAAGAGTTACCGGAATCAACAAGTGAATGAGACCATAATTAATCTTGATCCCCAAAAACTCACATATATATTTTACACCTGTTATTTTGCATGCCAACCTGTATAAAACATAAACAGCTTTTTATTAAAAGAATTTTACACTATGTGAGAGTCTGTTAGCTAGAGAGAGAGTAGAGCATCTGAAGTCAGAGTTTATCCCAATTATAATTAATGTGTTTGGTCTACTTTTAGTTGTTTGGATTCCATGCAATTTATTTACTCTGAATGTTTACATCTATATAAAGTCACATATAAATATTATTGTTGCAGGAGTTTTTCATAAGTTATTTTATGCAGATAGAAAAATGTGTCCTTGGGAAGTCTGCATTTTTGAAAGCATCTCCAGAAAAGCTTCTCATAAAACACTGGCTCTTACAGCCAGGGTGGCAATCTTTGATATGCAAATGCAGGCCATTAGAAACTGGGTCCACCCAACATGGTGATTCCCCTGACCTTCTTGCCCAGGCTTTTAATAGCTTTGAAGATTGTAACATTGGACTAGAGAAGGAATATACAGAATGTCATGCGCATCCGTGTGAAGAGACCACCAAACAGACTTTGTGTGAGTAATAAAGCTTTTTAATCACCTGGGTGCAGGCGGGCTGAGTCCGAAAAGAGTGTCAGCGAAGGGAGATAAGTGTGGAGCCGTTTTATAGGATTTGGGTAAAGGAAAATTCCAGTCACAGGGGGGTTGTTCTCTGGCGGGCAGGAGTGGGGGTCACAAGGTGCTCAGTGGGGGAGATTTTTGAGCCAGGATGAGCCAGGAAAAGGAATTTCACAAGGTAATGTCATCTCTTAAGGCAAGGACCAGCCATTTTCACTTCTTTTGTGGTGGAATGTCATCAGTTAAGGTGGGACAGGGCATTTTCACTTCTTTTGTGATTCTTTAGTTACTTTAGGCCATCTAGGCATATACCTGGGAGTCACAGGGGATGCGATGGCTTGGCTTGGGCTCAGAGGCCTGACACAGGACTCATAAAGAACTAACAGGTTCACAAATATCAAGCAAAACAAGAGTTAGTTAAATGGATTGCACTCAGAAAGTTAAAGCAAACTTTTTTACTTTTGCTTGGAATATTGTTAATCCTTGTTTTGGTTTTCAGAGTCAAGGAAACTTATTTAAACTATTTATGGCCTTTAATAATTGAGTAAGGTATACTCCTATGAACAAAATTTGGAGCATGCTTGTTTTTCTCTGCTTGGTTCCTCTAAAATTTGGAGACTATCGGGGAGCACTCTTAACTTATGGCAATATAGTTGTTTGCATCAGTGCAGTAAGAATCCATTTTTCTTTGTCAACAGGACACATTTGGAAAAACTGGTTACTTTACCAAGCTTTGGCTGAAAGGGTGAGCTTCCCTTTAAGGAATCAAGCTTGACATGCAGAGCCAATAAAAGTCCCTTTGGGAGAACCGGTCTCATACTTTGTCTACACAAGGTTCCTAACCTGTGGTCAGGTCAGTAAAGAATGTCAGTTTCTAACAGGTCTGGAAGCTCCAAGTTTATCTTGGGACCTCAAGAGGAGAGGATCACCCAACTTACAGGTATTAGGGGACACAAACTCATGACTAGGCTCAGCTTCAAAAGTCTTATCTGAAATTCCTTGTGGAATAGAGTTTCATCAAAGCCAACCCAAAAGGCCTATGTAAAAAATAACCATTCTTGCTGCACTTTATGCAAATAATCAAGCCTAGTATAAGACTAAAGTTTATTCATAATTAGTTTTTACCAAAAATGAGGACTGGACAGAAAAGTTTTGCTCCAAAACTTATCATACACATTGTCATTAAATCCTAGTCTCGTTAATTGTTTTTAAGCTTTCTGCCTACACTTTAGACTAACCCTGTTTATTCCTGTGAATCAAGTGGGGATCTTCTGCAGCTTGAAAAAAAAGGATGGGTAATGTAAAAACGCGAACCAATATGCTAGTTCTGGACAATTATCTTGCAAATTCTACCCATAACCCAGAGGTTTCTTTGTTTGGGAAAATAAAACCAAGGAACTTCATAGACCCCCAAAAGGGAATTCTGTATCTTGGCAAGTAAAATTTTAGATGGAAATTATCTACTACATAACACTTGTGGGAATTGCTGTGCTTGCTCTACTGTTTGCAATAGGATTATACACGGTAGCACCTTCTAACTGAAATATTGGAGAGAGAGTTTCCATTGCAGAAGTATTCTGCTTAATTATTAGCTTTAGAGCAGGAATAATAGTTGACAAAAAGGAAGGATGAAAGTTTTACCACCACTGAGTCTGCTAGGGCTTTTTGTTGGGTTTAGTGATGATGCACTTTTAAATGAAACATGCTGCTTTTAGATTAACACCTCTAGTAAAGTAGAAGAAAATCTACAGATACTTAAAGATCAAATCAAAATTATTGACAGGCTCATGGAAAATGCTGGCTTCAGCCCCACGTGGCTACAATCCCTCTCTAGTGAATTCCAGTCTTCTTTATGAAATTGGTTAGCCCCTTTATGAAGCCTTCTTTGGCTTATACATCTTGTATTAACATTTTAATTGTCTATGCTCAATACTATTGAGCATTACATAAACAATGTTACATTGCTCAATACTATAATTCAAATTGTTTCTTCTCTCCTAGAAGCAATCACACTCCAAATACTGCTGTAAACTGAATCACACATGGACATGCCATTCTTTCAAGGACCCTTATATCGACCCCAGGAGGAACCCTAGCTGTTGTTCCCCATTCAATGCCCCTCTGCAGCAGGAAGTAGCCAGAAAGAGTCATCACTCAAAACCCCCTAGCAGCAGTTAGTGAGGCATCTCCACAGGGGGGAATGTTGTAAAAGTTATTAAGAAATTATTTTAGGCAGATACAGAGGAAAAGGGGTCCTTGGGAAGTTTTCATTTTTTAAAGCATCTCCAGAAAAGTTTCTTGTAGTCCTGGCTCTTAGAGCCAGACCAGCAACCTTTGATATGCACGTGCCAGCCATTATAAACTGGATCCACCCAACATGGCAATTCCCGCAGCCTTCTTGCCCTTTCCCCACATGCTCCGGGCAACATGACCACCCCCACATATCCCCATGTGTATAGAACATCCATCATGCTCTGCATTTGCTTATGAAAAGGCTAGGGTGGGAGGACAAGCTTTTTTGCAGGCTACGTGAATGACATGCCTGGTCAAACCCTATGCAAATCATATATTACCTCCTCCAGCCTCTGTATATATACCTGGCTGGTGTCCACTGCACTTGAGGACCTCCTCTTTTGGCTTTGGAGCCCCCTTCCCTCTGTCTCTGTATTGGGGTAGCTTCTGCCTTCTGTCTTCTCCCTTCCTTCTTGCCTATTAAATTCTCCACTCCTTAAAACCAGTCCAGGTACATGTGTCCATGTTGTTTTATCTAATCCGGCATGAGGACCAAGAACCCTGGTGTTTCTCCACTCATCAGAGCCAAATCATTTTGAGCTGTTAAATCCTACTAGAAAGCGGGACTAAACGCTAATGAGTGGGAAAATGATACAGACAACACATTAAACATGTAGAAAATCTCAGTTGCGGGATAATGGAAAGAAAAAAGAAAGCTAAATAGGAAAATGAAAATCCCTCATCCTCTTCAAGATCCCTCGTTACAATGGTATTTCACTCGTGGCCTTAGATTTGCCTGCATTGCAATTATTAAGTACCTGTTTTATTTCTTTTTACTCAAAAAAAATGTCTCAAAAGCAAATAATATAATGTTACACATTTTATAAATGATGCAATGTTGTGAAATGCTATCCTAGAGTTCTATGTCCAGCAAAACTATGTTACAAATTTGTGGTAAATATAATAAAATAATTACAAACAAAACAATACAGTAAATAATGACTAATTTGGGAGGCATCAAGTATACATGTTATTATTTTATGCATCCACTTAAAGAATAAAGAACAGAATGTTTAGCTTATTTATTAAGGTAATGATTGAGGGTAATGAGAGGAAACAGAAAATATGTTGACGTAAATCCCAATTTGCCACAAACATTTTGAAGAGGCTCTCTCACAATTTAAAAGACAAATTGTGAGAATATTTTTAGAATGTTCAGTTATGCCGTTTACAAAACATACTGGCAAATATATCAGATAAATAACAATGAAAACAAGGTAGATAATTTATAATCCAAATTACAACATAAATATACATAAGTTCATAGTTATATAAATACATAACTGAGTAAATAAAAAGAGACAAATAATCCTTAGAGAATAATATATACATATATTATGTATATTATATTTTCTCTATATATATTCTGCCTTCCAAGAGTTGGACCTTAATCCCTTCACCTTGAGTATGGACTGGATTTAACAATTCTCTGAAGAATAGACTACAGAAAGGGAAAAAAAGCAATTCTTTGGTAGAAAACT
The DNA here is from genome assembly GCF_000951045.1 of Mandrillus leucophaeus. Classification (NCBI taxonomy): domain Eukaryota; kingdom Metazoa; phylum Chordata; class Mammalia; order Primates; family Cercopithecidae; genus Mandrillus; species Mandrillus leucophaeus. Next base: position 1,014,063 of record NW_012107864.1, on the reverse strand, counting down.
GGCAAACACCATTATTAACTAAATGATCAAGGTTGTATCATCAGTGATAAATTATGTTGACATCATGTACTCCCTGATAGAATATAATGAGAGTGGCTTGTAACTGAGGGAGTCTTCTTCCTCAAAACCTGTATCTAATCCAAATACAAAACACGTTAGACAAACAGACATTGAGGAACATTCCATAGATATTTGAACAATACACATTAGCCCTCTTATCTTCATAAAAACATGAAAGTGTGAGACACAGTAACAAAACAGAGGAGGTGAAAGACACGTGATAACTAAATGGAATATGGTATTCAGTATTGGCTCCTAGTACAGAGAAAGGACATTAGTGGAAAATTGGAAAAATCAAAATAGCACTTGGAGTTTACTTAAGTAATGTACCACCACTGTTGGTTCTGAATTTTAACAAGCATACCACAGTTATGTAAGATGTTAACATTAGAAGATAGAAAAAAGGAACACTCTATATCATCTTTGCAACTTTTTGGCAAATCTAAGATTAATTCTAAATAAAAAAGTTAACTAAAAGTAAGAAAATAGAAATGTAATAACAGAAAAAATAGAGCCCCCAAAATATTTTAGATAAACACATTAATGTTTAATGATAAAAGCAACGATACACTAGAAATGTATTACTGTTACAAAACATGTACCTGATATCAAGTCCTCAGAAACTTAAAGGGATACAGATTATGAAGTTAAAATTCCAATGACACTCTGAAAACTACTGCTCCAAAACATGTGCCTGATACCAAGTCCTCGATAATTTAAAGGAATACAGATTATTCAGTGAAACTTCCAATGAAACTGTGAAATATTAATACAGTTCTCTGGATAACAAGTGACTTATATAGATAAAGCTAAATATGAGAAAGAAATCTCATTAACATGTTTAAAAACTGACTTTACAAGTGTTAATAAAGCATGGTGAATAATAATTAGATAATATACCCTTTCCAGTATCCACAAGAAGTGTTTACAAAAGTTGATTAAGTTCAGGCCACAGAGAAGGTCAAAGAGTCAAATGGAAATGAAAATTTCCTGAGAACTGAGAGATAAAGAAAATGCTACATCTCCATTTTTTAAGATACACATAAAGATAAATTACTTATATAGTGTAAGCTTGAACAACATGAGAGTTAGGGACACTGATCCCCTGTACAGTCAAAAATCCACATATAACTTTTTTGATTCTCCAAAAACTTAAATACCAATAGGCTACTGCTGACAGGAAGCCTTAATGATAACATAACTGATTAACACATATTTTGTATGTCATATGTATGATATAATGTATTATTTATTATTTTTATGTGTTAGTATTTTATTATTATATATTATTATTATTATTATTTTTTGACACAGAGTCTCACTCTGTCACCCAGGATGGAGTGCAGTAGTGCGATCTTGGCTCACTGCACCCTCCACCTTTTGGGTTCAAGAAATTCTCCTGTCTCAGTCTCCCTAGTAGCTGAGATTACAGGTGCCCACCACCACACCCAGATAATTTTTGTATTTTAGTAGAGACGGGGTTTCACCACATTGGCCAGGCTGGTCTCGAACCCCTGACCTCAAGCAATCTTAGCCTCCCAAAGTGCTGAGATTACAGGCGTGAGCCACCGCGCCCAAACAATTTCGTCTTATAATAAAGATAGAGAAAAGAAAATGTTATTAAGAGTCATAAGAAAAAATATATTTACTATTCATTAAGTGGAAGTAGTACATCATAAAGGTCTTCATCCTTATCATCTTCAGATTGAGTAGGACACACAGGAGAAAAAGAGAGATGGCCTTGCTGTCTCAGAGGGACAGAGATGAGTGAGGTGGAGAAAGTGGAAAGGGAGGTAGGAAAGGCAGGGATACTGGGCGTAACTTTACAGAAATACATGGTAATTTCTGTCTGACTTTTTAACCTTTTCATTTATCTAAAAATGTTTATATGCAATATCAATCTTTTCACTATTTGCTCTAGTTTAGTGCCCATATCATAAAAAGGTGCACCCTGTGAAAGAAATCAAAGCAGTCTGGAATAATTAAAACTCTTTTGCCTGATTGTCTAATATCAATTTGTTTTCTGACACTGCTTCCTCTACGTCTTCTTCCCCATTGTCTGTTACTGATTCAGAAGCAGGCATCTCCATCAAGTGGTTTTTATTAGTTCTTGAATTTTTCCAAGATCCATATCTTAGAACCCACACCCCTCCCTTTTTTTTTTTTTTCTGTGTCCACAATCTATTTCATGGTTTTCTTGATTGGCTCCATTGTACATACTGAGAATTCATGTGCAACATCTACACACTATTTTCTCCAGCACAAATACATTGTGTCTGGGTTGATAGCCTTTTCTATAACAATGATGCCATCTTTAATGGTGTAATCCTTTACAAGTTTCATAATGTTCCATAGCATTGACAATTATTTTCACAGAGTACCATGTGTAATGAACCTTAAAAGTCCTCATGACTCTCTCATATAGAGGCTGAATTAGAGACATTGAGTTTGGGGGCAAGCAGACTACTTTAATGCCTTCAGTGTTGCACTGATGGAATTCTAGAGGACTAAGGACATTGTCCATTATCAAAAGAACTTCAAAAGACAGTCCGTATGGGCAAGGTACTTCCTTGGAACATGAATGGAACTAATGTAGAAAAAAAGGTCTCATAATCCAACCAAAAGGCTGGAAGCTGGTATTTATCTTTTCTCTTCAAAAGGACAGCAGCTTTATGGATAAAGGCAGTCCTTATCATAAACCCAACTGCATTTGCACAAAAATGTAGTTAGCCTATACTTTTCTGCCTTAAATCCTGATACTTCTCTTCCTTAATAATAGATGTCCTTTGTGACTTTTTTATTGTTGTTGTTTTTCCAGAATAGGATACTTTTATCTGCATTAAAAACCCTCACTTTTTAATCCTTTCTCCTCAATGATTTTGTTAATGGCATCTCAGAACTAGTCTGCCAACTTTTGGTGAGTAGAAGATGGTCCTCCTGCTGAGGGTTTTTAACCCAAATCTCTTTTTATATTAATTAAACCATCCTTTGCTGGCATTACATTCTCCAGTTTTAGATCCTTTATCATCTTTTTGCTTAAAGTGGTCATATAATGACTTTGTTTTTATCAAATCATATTAGAGTTTATAGACACGCCTTTCTTATAGCAATTTTGCACCCACATAAAAGCTGTATTTTCAATATAAGATACAAAGGTATTTCACAAAAAGTGCAAGGTTTTTATGCCTGCCGGTGTAGCTGCAGTGATGACTTCACAAATTTTCTTTGCTTTTTTTAATAATGGCTCTTATGCTGGATTCATTTATCTTAAAATAGCAGGCAGCCACAGTAAACAACTTCAATCTATGACGGTACATATCAAGCATTCAACTCTTTCTTGTAATGTCGTGACTTTTCACTGTTTCTTGGGAATGATTTCAGCATCACTAGTGGCCCTTTGTATGGGTACAGTGGTATTATTTAAGGTTTACAGTATTGCATTAAACACAATGAAGCACACATGGTTCTTACAAAATAACTATGAGAGATCAATTTTTACTGCAATCTGCAATTTATTGGAGAGAGGAATCGCTCAAGCAGTGATAATTAGTGTCACAGAGCACTTTTTAAAATTTTTCATTTATTTATTTATTTCTATTTCAACAGTTTGGGGGGTATAGGTGGTTATTGGTTAAATTGATAAGTTATTTAGCGGTGAACTTTGAAATTTTAGTGCACCCATCATCCAAGAAGTGTACACTGTACATTATGTAATCTTTTATCCCTCACTGTCTCCCAATCTTCTTCACTCCAAGTCCCCAAAGTCCATTCTATCATTCTGTATGTCTATGCATCCTCATAGCTTAGCTCCACTTATAACTGAGAACATACAGTATTTAGTTTTCCATTCCTGAATTACTTCAATTAGAATACTTAATTATTCTAATTACTTCAGAATTGGTAATTAGAATAATTACTAATTATTCTATGAATAATGGTCATTATTATTCAGAATAATGGTCTCCAGCTCCATCCAAGTTGCTGCAAAGTACATTATTTCATTCCATTTTATGGCTGAGTAGTATTCCATGGTGTGTATGTGTGTATATATGTGTATGTGTGTGTGTGTGTGTGTATATATATATATCTATATATATATATATCACATTTTCTTTATCCACTCATCGGTAGATGTGCACTTAGGTTGGTTCTTTGTAATTGTGAACTGTGCTGCTATAAAATGAATGTGCAAATATCTTTTTCGTACAAAGACTTTTTTTTGTTTGGGTAGATATCCAATAGTGGGATTTCTGGATTGAATGGTATATCTACTTTTAGTTCTTTAAGGAATCTCCATACTGGTTTCCATAGTGGTTGTACTAATTTACATTTCCACCAGCAGTGTAAAAGTGTTTCCTTTTAAGCTTATCCACTCCAACACTCTTTTTAAAACAACAACAACAACAACAACAACTCTTTAATTATGTTCATTCTAGCAGGAGTAAGGTGGTATCTTATTGTGGTTTTCATTTGCATTTCCTTGATGATTAGTGATGTTGAGCATTTTTTTTTTATTTGTTTGTTGGCCGTTTGTATATCTTCTTTTGAGAAACATCTATTCATGTCATTTGCCCACTTTTTGATGGCAATTTTCTTTTTCTTGATTATTTGAGTTCTTTGTAGATTGTGGATGCTAGTCCTTTGTCAGATGCATAGTTTTTGAATATTTTCTCCTACTCCATTGGTTGTCTTTATACTCCACTGATTATTTCTTTTGCAGTGCAAAAGCAATTTTAGTTTAATGAGGTCCCATTTATTTATTTTTTCTGTTTCAGTTGTATTTGCTTTTGGGGTCTTTGCCTAAATCAATGTCAAAAAGAGTTTTTCTGATGTTACATTCTATAATGTATATGGGTTTCAGGTCTTAGATTTAAGTCTTTGATCCATCTTGAGTTGATTTTTATATAAGGTGAGAGATGGGTTTACAGTTTCATTTTTCTGCATGTGGCGTGTGCATAGAGCCAGTACTATCTATTGAATAGGGTGTCCTTTCCCCAATTCATGTTTTGGTATGCTTTGTAGAAGATCAATTGACTGCAAGCATTTGGCTTTATTTTTGAGTTCTCTATTCTGTTCCATTGGTCTAAGTGCCTATTTTTATATCAGTACTGTTCTGTTTTGGGAACTACAGCCTTATACAGTAATTTGAAGTCTGATAATGTGATGCCTTTAGATTTTTTCTTTTGCTTATTATTGCTCTGGTTATGTGGGCTCTCCTTTGGTTTCATAAGAATTTTAGATTTATTTTCTATAGTTCTGTGAAAAATGATGACATTTTCATGGGAATTGCATTGAATCTGTGATTGCTTTTAGCAGTATGGTCATTTTTACAATACTGATTCTTCCCATCCATGAGCATGGAATGTGTTTTGATTTGTTTGCGTCATCTATGACTTATTTCAGCAGTATTTTGTAGTTTTCTTTGTAGCGATCTTTCACCTCCTTAAGTATATTCCTTAGTATTTTATTATTCTTTTGCAGCTGTTGTAAAAGGAATTGAGTTCTCGATTTGATTCTCAGCCTTGTTGTTGGTGGTGTATAGCAGTGCTACTGATTTCTGTACATTGATTTTGTAACCTGAGACTTTACTAAAATTGCTTATCAATTGTAGAAGTCTTTTGGATTAGACTTCAGGTTTTTCTAGGAATACAGTCATATCATCAGTGAACAGTGACAATTTGACTTCCTATTTTCCAATTTGGATGCCCTTTATTATTTTTTTTCTTGCCCCACTGGGCATTTTTAGGTGGATACTTGCAACACTTGAGCTCACAGCAGTAGTAGGTGGCTAAAAAATTATTACAGTATCACAGTATATATTACAGTTAATTTTACACAGTTATAATTTAATACTGTCTTTACATTTGTTTATATTTATCTCTACTGAGAATAGCAACATGTATGGTGTATTTATATATGTCAGTATTGATAAATTTCAGCATTTTATAATAAATTAATGTATATTTTATGGTAGTAAATAATAAAATAGATTAGTACCTACATATATTTTATGCATACGTGACAGACATTTTCTTAATTTTTTCACATTTCTGGGCTACCTGATATGTGAGTTTTTTCAAATTGTTGCACATCTCCACACAACTAGTTAATATATTTATTTTTATAAATCCTCATTATAAGGAAACTCATACAGCTCAACTCTGTATTGTTCAAGGGTCAACTATATAAGCAAAACCAAAAATACTACTTTTGTTTGTTCAATACTGTTTTCAGTATTTCCATCTTATAGGTGTCAGAGCACTTTAGGATAATAAAAGCTCTGAAAATATCTTTAAAAATATAATTAACCTAGCATTTCTCAACTTTTTCCTAACCAACAAAACCTCTTTCATACAACACCTAATAAGTTCTCATGTACGGACTATTCTATGGGACACTTGGACAAAATGTCTTCAAACATGTTTTTCTGGTTTATAGAAGTAAATGATTAACATTGTGTACTAAATGGCAAAACGTTAATGTAAATGTTTAATATTTAGAAGTCACTCCTCTTGTAACTTTAAAATACATTTTGAAGTAGTTAAGCTTCAAAATGCATTTAAAATCTTTTTTTTCTTTTTTCTCCTTTTCCCCTAGTCTTGACATGTAACTTTGAAGTAAAATGTAGAAGCATTTTTTTCCTCAGTCTTAAAACATAGCTTCGAAATGCACTTTGAAACTCTGCTCTCTCTCTTTCCCATCAGACACGTGGTTGAATCATGCACACTTTCCCACTAGATGCTTGGTTGCATCTAACTTCATGCTTGTTAAGAAATTCCATGGGCTAATTTTACAACAAGCCAGTCAAGGAGTCCCCGCTGTGGAATTCTCCTCAATTTGGAGATTACCTAACTTGAAATGGATAATCTACAACCTGGATGCAGCTGAAATGGCTTCAGCTGGTATTCCAGGTGGACAACAGTTCAAGACAGCCCTTGCAACAAGACATACAGACCTGCATCCTATATTACTCCTGCATGTTTCCCCTACCAAGTCTCTCCTTTTTAAACCCCTTCCCTCAGTCTAACACTGTAGATGGCTCAGGTGAGGCTTGAGCCTGGCCATTCCCCCTTCTGCTAGCATTTGAATAAAAGCTACTTTCTTTTTTACCACACCTTGCTTTTTTTTAATTTATTTATTTTTTATTATACTTTAAGTTCTGGGTTACAACACCTTGTTTCTTATGCTTTAACTTCTGAGCAGTGAGCAGCTGAACTTGAGTTGGTTACACTGCCTTTAAATAACAGACTCGTTGAGGTTTAGATTGAATGAGTCAAGCATTTTAATGATCCATTCAGACTACTTGGCCAATAAACTGTTAGTACAGAATAAAGCTTTCTAAATAAATTTTGCCCCAGTCTTTATTTATTTTCACATAATACAAATTTAACCTATTAGCAAAAGCAGTAAGGAGAAGGTGCTAAAACCTCACATTAATGCTAATATGAGAATAATATATTACCATGCGTATTAACTTCAATAAATATTTCCTTTCTTTAAAAACATGCATCGAAATTCTGACCAGACATTGTATTCTGTAAAACAGTGAATGGAAATAGTTGCTTGTGAGATATTTTTAGAGAAGTTTGGAAATTTAAATGAAATATTACTATTCAAATACAAAATTGCAATGAACAAAATGTCCTTTCAAACAGAAAGTCACTCTATAGTTATGGAAGAGTTGAACCCTTTACAGGATTTTGTAGTATATCTCCATATCATGGATGTTCTTAATGATAATTATTTAATTGACTCTTTATAATTATAGTTGAGGATGCAGTTCAATTATTAAAAGACTTGTAGATGTGAAATATTTTATTCAAAATGTTGTTTAAAAAACTTGTGTGGCTTCTGTTCTAACGGACATTATGTCTGCATCTGGCATTTTCATTTACTGAGTCCTGACACCTTCTCTCATTTGAATGATATTGTTAGCCGTTTTAAATGAAGTAAATGTTCTTCAAAGCATTATAAATTACTCATTAAGTATCTGATAATGTGTTTAAATGGGCAATTCACCAACAAAGTCTAGGGGAATCAATAATGAAGCTTAATTCAGTCTACTACAGCTCTGCTAGCTAGTATACCATTTAAAAATTTAAGAGTATTTAAACTGCTGAGACATTTCCTGGCATTTTAATAGGCTCTTTTATAACAATATTTTTCCCTTGTATAAGCAATCATGACTATTGTTAATGGAGTCAATTCAAAACTCATTGGCCTTTTCTATTTTGTTGTTGTTGTTGTTGTTGTTGTTGTTGTTTCTCCTCTTAGGAGGCCATCCACCTCAGCCCATCATTTATTACTGACATTCCTGGCAGAATAGAATCAGGTTCTAGAATCAGGTTCACTCATCAGAGATAACTGTAGGGTACATTTTAGGGGGAATAAAGGTGGAACCTTTGTAGTATGGCAGATCAATAATATGGAAGAAGAGAAAATACTTAATTCCAGAATTTTAAATAAATACCAGTAGATAGCATTGAATCAAGTTGGGAGGATATCAAAGACTTTCATTTATCAGCCAATGCTCTATATACTGACAAACAAAAATAAAGAGATTTAATCTGAGTTCCAGTTAAACTTGTCTTCACTTTTGCAGCTACATTAAATTAGGTTTTAAAACACCTAATTTGAGTCTCAAAGTTTTATGTCTACTTTCCTGCCCTAGAGTTAACCATTGATTACACAAATGACAGCATATCAGCTTTTTTATTGTAAATAATAATAAATGCTGTGAAGAGCTGTGGAGGCAGTCATATTTGCAATTGCAGGCTTGTTTGAAGTAACGCAATTAAAATGTAGCAACAATTTGGGTAACGGGAATGTCCACATCGAAAAATCTGTGTGTGTGTGGGTGTGTGTGTGCACACGCACATGTATGTAACTCGTGTCTATATCATCCCTATGTATTTAAATAAAATTAAAATAGTTCAACACTTATTGATAATTACTGATAAGTTGAAGTCTTTTCAGTCATTTCTGGATATAATTTCTGAAGCCTCAACTTATATTCAGAAATTTTAACCGTGTGTAGAAAAAAATTGCAACAGTTGGTTTCTTTTCTGTTTTCCACAAATAGTAGAGGAAAATAACAATTCTTCCTATGTCTGCCAAAAAACAAACTCTGTTGTTTTTCTTATACATGCAAAAACAGGAAGTGGTTTCAAGCTAAATTAAAAGAAAAATAGTAGCTCTCGTAATGTTTAATATAGTGTATAGTTTATATAGGTTTTTTTAAAAAGCTTGGTAGTTTAATGTGTTCCTCTATTATATTTAGTATTCCTCTCTTTTCATTCTTTCTCTTTCATTCAAGAACATTAGCCTGTACAGACATTTTGAGTGCTGACTATCAAAATATTAAAAATTTAAAAAATAAAAAACAGTTTTCTTACTCAAAGATTAAGGACAGTATTCTATTAACAAGTACTCTGATGGCATTTTGGAGAAAACTATAATTTTTTAAATAGCAGAATAGAAATGATTTGTTAAGAAATCTTACCATTTGGCTTGTACTAAAAAGGGACGTCTCAGAAACTGTTGACAAGTAGGAGACCAGTTGATTTTTTTCTTTTCCAATTAGAAGAGTCTATTAGTCTTGAAGCTTAAAAACTTCCTTTTGAAAGCTAGAATAATCATATTCTTGTAACTCAAACTAGAGTGAGTGCAGCTTTTAAAAGGGGCACTTAAACATAACTATTTCAGGAGTGGTAACTCTATGAACTTGTAGGTAGTAAACTCTTAAAAAAATTTCCAAGAAAACAGTAAATTTAATTTATTTATATACTTGTAATTGATTTAATTTTTTCTTTACAACGGTGCTGATTTACTCAAGTTATATAGGCTTTCAATTAAATTCAATAGGTTTACCTTAAGTACCTACCACATGGAAGGGTCTGCACTAACGCTTTAGGGAATAAAATAATGAATGACAGTATCTGGTCCCAGGATATTTATATTTTTACTAGACAGGTTGATGAAATTTGGTAAAATTTTATACTGTATAAATGCATAAACAAAGAAATCTACAATTATTACCAAAAACAATTGAGAATTAAAACAATTTCGTTGTAATTTCATGTGATAGAAACCAGCCTAAGCACTCTCCATATGCCATTTTAGCTGATCCTCCTACAATATGTGTTACCTAACTATTCTATCAGGAAAGTGAAATTGAGTGAAATTAAGTACATTTCTTTATGCTCCTAATTACTATGTGGCAGATCTAAGCTACGAACCCAGAACTAGTCCCAAAGACACTAGAAATTGTATTAGGTGAAAATGAACAGGTACGACTTTGGCTAGCAAACATGTTTAAATGATATTTGTTCTCCTACTAAGAGAAACAAGCAAACTTATAAGAATAAATAAATAAAAAAGAAATATTAACAAAAAAATGATTTTTAAAAAGAACTCGAAAAATCTTAAAAATAAGAAATAAGTGGCAAGGAAGTGTTATAAGCAAATAGACTTTAAGAGGTTCAACCTTTTTCATAGTCAAATAAGTAAAAAGAAAAGTTGAAAGTGAGGAGCGCCTCTGCCCGGCTGCGGTGCATCAGTCCAGATGTGAAGTGGCAGGCTTGTGTATGATCTTTCTGCCCTCCCAAAGTTTGCATTTTCGACAGTAAAGTTTACTTTTAAATTAAAATTTTTTAATTGAGAAAAAAATAAAGAAAAGTTGAAATGTGATTATTTTTCATTTTAGTATGAACTACTTCAAAGTCAATGTTTGTCATTAAAATATATATTTTATATATACATATGCCTATTCCCACACTGCTATAAAGAAATATCTAAAATTGGATAATTTATAAAGAAAAGAGGTTTAATTGGCTCACAGTGTCGCAGGCTGTACAGGAAGCCTTACAGCTTCTGCTGCTGTGGAGACCTCAGGGAGATTTCAATCGTGGCGGAAGGCAAAGCAGGCGCCGCACTTCGTATGGCCAAAGCAGGAGGAATAGAGAGAGTGGGGAGGTGCTACACACTTTTAAACAACCAAATCTCACCAGAACTCACTCACTATGACTAGAACAGCACAAAGGGGAATGGTGTTAAACCATTCATAAGAAACCACCCCATGATCCAATCACCTCCCACCACGCCCCACCTCCAACCTTGAGAATTACAATTTGGGCAGGGACACAAATCCAAACCATATCAATATACATGTGGTAAAACGTATTATCTCCTTTATCTGTACTCCAATATTTTCCTCCTCCAATCTAAACATATGCAATCAATGTGTGCCATTTTAGGGTTTGTTTGTTTGTTTTTTTCCTGTGCATTATGAATATATTGTTTACAGGATAGATAAATATAAACATATGCTTATAGACATAGATATATACACGAATAAATAGAAAAATAGAAAAACACATTGACATAGATCAAATATGTAATGAATTTTTTTTCACATGAATTGGTTTATACTGTATAGTTTTCTTTTTTGTTTTTTTTGTTTTTTTAATCCTTGTCTTTTCATCTTAACAATACATTTGGTGATCTTTTCATGTCAATATATCTACCATATTCTTTTTAACAACTATATAGAATGTCATGATATGGATGACCAAATTTACCTAAATGTTTTTCTATTATTTAAAAATAATAGTTACATGTTACATAACTATTCTATCAGGAAAGTGAGATTTTTTTGGTTTGTTTTTAAAAATAGTTTTTTGGTTTTTTTTTTTGCTTGAAAAATATAGAATATAATAGAATTGACTTCCTTGATTTTCTAGGTTTAATGGAGTGAAAGGTTTGGATTTGATAAATACTGCCCATTCGCTTTTCAGAAAGGCACTATAAATTTACAATATCACCAAAATTGTATGAGGGTTTCTTAGTTCCTACATTTTTTTATGACAAGATTTATATTCAACTTTTAAAAATTAGGTTATCTCATTAGTTTATTCATATTTCCTGAATGATTTTTTTATTCATCCAACATATTTTTTTAATTGAAAATCTACTGTGTTCAAACTAACATGATTCTAAGACCTGGAGACATAGTGATAAGCTATTCAAGCCAGGATTCTGCTCTATTTTGGAATTTTAATTCTAATGACAGAAAATAGTCAAAACTTGTGCTAATAAAATATAAATTAAAAAATTAATAACAATTTGATAATTTTTTTTAATAAATTGTGTGTTCGTGTATTATGTCCATTACTTAATGGACAGTATTTTACTTAATGACTTTTCTTTTTAAATATATGTAGTTTTCCCTAAATTTTCATTAATGTTCGCCTTACATTATTTTAATAATTAAATCTGATAGTAATATAAGAACTGTTTTCTCCAAAACTTGGTTCAACTTTGTCCTCTCCGTTTCATGATTTAGGGCCTCACTCTCAGATACTTTTCACTTGTAATGGCAAGGTTACTTGGAGTCAGTAAGTTTTGAATGCCCTGAGGTTAAATAAAAAACACAGAGACTAGCTCTTCCCAGTCGCTGAAGCAATATTCAAGTTGGTTATATTTGGTTTGAATCACATGCTTATCCCTACACTGTCACTGCAATTAAGGAGTAGAGTGCTTTAATCAGCTAGAAGTAAACTTCAGCCACAGGCTCTACCTCTAAAGGAGGTGAAGAGAATTCTACCAGAATTCTGTCAACTATATTGGGGAATATTTCTCCTGAAAATGAACATTAGAGCGTGAAACCAAAAAACAAATATTAAGATTCTTTTGGAGAATAGATACAGTAAGGGTTTTTGTTAAATTTAGGGACACTATCATATTTTTCCATATGGAGTAAGCATAAATATCAAATGATAATAATAATGTACTTAGTACCATCAGAAAAATCGCCAACACTATATATTCAAAGCTAAAAATTTTAGTAAGAGCTTTATTATTTCCTTTATTTCCCATAATTAATTTATTTACTTTGACCATTATAGTGAACTCTGCATGAACAAAGATCACATTCATTCACTCATCTTCCATTTTCAGAACTTAGCATATGGTAATTAAAAAGTATTTATTGAATTAATCCAATGGCTCAAAAATAAACCCTTCATTTATTTACAAGCTCTGCCAATATTCTCCATTCACATTACATTCACATTAGTGAATATAATGTGAAATATTATATTATTTATAATATTTATAATATTATAAATATTTAGATATTAGAAATATCCAAAATAGATTTCTTATTTCTCTGTTCTCCCTGTTTAATCTAGTCAAATTTAGAATCATGTAAATTTAAAGCAAAGTTAACCTTAGAAATCACATTTCATTTTATAAATTATAGAAAATTGACTAAAGGTAAATAGTTGAAACAAGAGAGACTAGCAAGTTTCCTCTCAGCTAAGTACTTTATTTGCTATATTTTGAAGAATGATTCAGGAATTTTAGGAATTCTTCCAGAAATTACAGTGCTTCCATGTTCCTTCCCCCAAAATGTGTGTAAACTCACAACCATTATTATTACAATTTTTTATCATCTAGCATCACTCTATTGGCTAAATCTCAAATCCAATGTGGGTTTCTACTCAAAAGCCCAGTCTCCTCACTTTTTGTTAAAATTCATGCAAGTGACATGTAATAATACCCTTGATTTCATAGATAATTAAGAACTTTGTTGAATAATACATACTAAGTCAAAAATAAGACCACTATGGCCTAGTTTCCTTAGGCCGTAATGTAAAAGATGTGTGCAATGTGTGTGTAAGTTTTGTTTCTGATTTATATGTTAGTAATTCAACTTAACTTTAGGCTTGAGTTCAACTTTCAAGGAAAAACCTAAATTAACATTCTAGATATAAATAAATCATGGATCACAGTTTCTTGGAAATATAAATTAAACTAGACATTTTCCTATATAGTATTATGTGGTATGGCTATCATAAATGAAAGATACACATACATTCAAATCTATGAAATTTAATTTTAATGTTTCACATTTTGCTACAGAGTTTTTCCACAAGCTTTGACCAAACTACTGCTATAAGTGATGAATAAGAAATACGTATTGAGGACAATAGCTTTGTTAAAAGCAGTCAGCCAACCCGGGTAGCTTCACAGCTTAGGTATCTGGAAGCAGTCTCTGAAATACATGTATTTTTTTTCTTTTTGAGAAAAAGAGCCTTGCTCTGTCACCCAGGCTGGAGTGCAATGGTGTGATCTTGGCTTACCGCAACCTCTGCCTACCGGGTTCAAGCAATTCTCCTGCCTCAGCCTCCCAAGTAGCTGGGATTACAGGTGCCTGTCACCATGCCCAGCTAATTTTTTGTGTTTTTACTAGAGATGGGTTTCACCATGTTGAGCAGGCTGGTCTTGAACTCCTCACCTCAGGTGATCCACTCACCTTGGCCTCCTAAAGTGCTGGGATTACAGGCGTGAGCCACCACGCCCGGTCTCTGGCTTCTGAAATATTTACATGGAAAAAATGTTCATTCAGGCAATTAACTGAGGAGTGTTCTCACTGCCAATACCTCTCTAAGAGTAAGAGTGGAAGGGTTGAGAGAAGGGAGAACATGGGCCGCCGTATAGCCATAAAGAAACAAGACAAAAAGACCTCTGAATATCATAGCAGGATGAAGTTAAGATGGACCTGCAGAACTGGCCTAAATTGTGCATTCAATATCATGCATATTGATCAGTTACAGGACATATGCTGCTTCAGGAAGATTACATGACCTTGGGTGGAACAGTTTCCTTCATCTGGGAACAATCTACATGAAGAAGTCTGACATGTAAAGTTTTCCTGCCAATAGGCCCAGCAGCTAGGGAATCCCATTTGCCAACTAGGTTCCACTCTGCAACTAGATTGATGACACTGGGGTAGAATCTTGGGGTTTCTCTAAGTACCCTCTAACACTCTAACATTAAATGAGATGAAAGCACACGAGTATTACTGTAAAGGATAAATCATTTGTCTAGCAGGATAATGAAGAAACTCAAAAGGTTACCTATTTTTAAATGAGTATAAACATGCTCTAAACATGACATTTTTGATTCCATAAATACAATAGTTTATGCCAAACAGTACTCATTTGAAATGATTGACAAAAAAATGGAATTCTGCAGAAAGAGATCATACTGAGGCTTCAAATTCTTTCTGAACCTATTTCTGACTCACATAAATTAAACAATCTTTTACTTTTAATTTTACAGTGTGTGCTTTTTGAGACCATGATTTTCTTAATATATTCTGTATGTCCTAATGGGCAGAACAGAAAGAAAATGAAAGCCTGTGAAAATATGTAATACAAGTACACATTTTAGCTAAAAATATTTAAGACTTTCAATAATCCAAAATAAATAGTACAGAACAGCACAAGGGATCACTTAAAGGTCAGTTTTCAGTATCGAGTGCTGTTAGACCTAGCAAAGTAAATATAATGTTCTTGCACTTATTAAGCTAGAACAGTTTAAACATGAGGCATGAACCTATTAGATCTGCCTGTAGTACATTATCATTAAAAACAGTAATTATCTTTACTGCTGAGTGAATTAGTAAATTGCTCCTGACCCACTTTCCCATCTATTCATAAGACAGGCCAGATTGCTATTGTTTTCCTGAGGATTATTCCAGTATGTTGTCCTCTGTGTAATAAACCTAAACTCTGAATGAAATTATCCCAATAATGTATGAGGCTCTGTCTTTATGGAATTGTGTCATTGAGTAGAAAATTTCAAAGCCCCCAAAATATCTGTTACTGCTCTATCTATTTCACTGTAAATCAAAAAACTGGTCCTCAGTCTTTTCCTCCAAAGATGAACAAACCTCTGATCCTAGAAAAGACGATCTGAAACATACTCTACATTCTTAATTGAGAATCAGAGTATTTTCATCAGATACCTCATTCCAATAAAAGACATTTACACGTTTTAATACACAGTTTAGCATGGATGAGATACACCTGTTTACAAATATATACTCCTTGCCACGTTTGCAACTGAAAAATTGACCTGATAGTAACACTTTTTGATATAATATTATAGATGTGTAATTTTCTTTAAAATCAAGTGATGATGCTAAATCATATCCAATGTTTTAATGTTGTAAGTTTATGTCCATTTTGTCTACAGTATATATACAGAAGTCATATATTTGAGTAAATTTCCATGGAAAACCATTTTATATAAATAGTATTTTATCAGTGACTTGAAAGAATTCATTTCTGGTCCCAAGAGACAAAAGGTCTGTTTAGGTTCAGGTAAGGCTTTCTCCTTCACCACGCGGAGGAGGCTGATTTGGCCAGAGGCCAGGGCGCAGACACATCATGCAATGTGAGAAAATTTCTAAGAAAAAGAACCATCGGCCGGGCGCGGTGGCTCAAGCCTGTAATCCCAGCACTTTGGGAGGCC
Organism: Mandrillus leucophaeus; assembly: GCF_000951045.1. Taxonomy (NCBI): domain Eukaryota; kingdom Metazoa; phylum Chordata; class Mammalia; order Primates; family Cercopithecidae; genus Mandrillus; species Mandrillus leucophaeus. Next base: position 997,680 of record NW_012107864.1, on the reverse strand, counting down.
GAAGACGGGTGGATCACGAGGTCAGGAGATCAAGACCATCCTGGCTAACACGGTGAAACCCCGTCTCTACTAAAAGATACAAAACAAAAAAACTAGCCGGGCGAGGTGGTGGGCGCCTGTAGTCCCAGCTACTCGGGAGGCTGAGTCAGGAGAATGGCGTGAACCCGGGAGGCGGAGCTTGCAGTGAGCTGAGATCCGGCCACTGCCCTCCAGCCTGGGCGACAGAGCGAGACTCCGTCTCAAAAAAAAAAAAAAAAAAAAAAAAGAGCCATCGTGGGCAGATATCAAAGATTGACTGCCCAGATGAAAATGTTGGCAGATTTTTAATGTAGTAAGTTAATGGAAGGGGGAATTTGTTTCTCTATATTCCAACTGAAGACACCTAAGTGCCCAATGAACTAACAGGCAGTCAAGTATCGTCGCTATTTTAAATGGGACCCTTCCTGCACCAACAAGAATTCCCTTTCATGACCTTAAATATTTTCAGATTAGATTCGTATTAACTTCTGTTACTTCTGTTTGAATACAAGTTTATTATTAATATCTCCATTAACACCTTCATGGTGGAAGGAAGAGATAATGGGAACAAGTGTTTCAGTAATATTTCGTTTCTTTCCAAATCGAGGAAGAATGTGGAATTTGCTAAGATGCCTGAGAAGTGGAGAGCATTCCTTGCAAGGGAATGGATGTGCCAAGAGTCTGAAAGCAGTAAATCACCTGGTGTATTTGCAGACTGAAAAAGACTCACGGGGCTGAAATTGAGTATTTGAAGAGAATATGTAGTTGGAGGAGTATAAAGGTCCCTCCAAGCAGACATTTATATCATCTGATTAAGAGTTAAAGCTTTATGTCAAGTTTATATATGATGTATCTTGTGATACAATAGTATTTCAACATATTAATTGAGATTTCTTTTAAAATTTTATGCCGTCATTTTGACATTAATCAATTGTACTCTGTCTCCCTCCTCAGCTCAGTAAGATAGGATACTTCATGCTCAGTGCCTCAAAGAATGGGAGACATACCAAAATTCAGAGAAGAAAAGAAGTCAAGTAAATCTTTGGCCTTTGAATTTCAAAATGAGAGTAAATTCCAAAAATTCGGGGATTAAATGCTAGTTTCAAGAAGATGTTCAAGTTCCTTAAATTAGGAAGAGCTCCCTTATATAATGTGTGGTGTGGTGGGAAAAGGAATATCAGGGATGAAATAGTGACAGATGTGACAATGTAGCAAAGAAAGCAAGTTGAACTAAAGAAGTCAAGCCCTGGGAGTGGTCGTGGTGAGGAGATCACAGCAGTGACCTGTGTGTCCTATTGTCACTGTCCAAAAGCTGGATGAAAGGATGGGTGTCTTTGCATATGTCAGCTTCGATAAAAATGACCTTAACCACATCAGACTGTCATTTGTCACCATTAATCCCCTACATAGTCTGCATTAGTGAAACATGGCATGTAAGCTTCCTGAACTGAGATGAACTCCTGGGGAAGGAAGTATGAAGCTCAATTCAACTGAGAGTAGTTTCTGTCACTTAAAATTGGACTTATGATTTCAGTCAGATCTTGGAAGGCACATTGGTAGCATCCTACCAGGCTTTCAAAAGACAATGAAGCCAAGAAATACAATCTTTTATATCATTACTGATAAGAGATACATATCATTTATGGACAATGCAGAAAGAAACCAAGCTGTTATATATAAAATAGTAGCAGAACATGAATAAATATAGTATTTGCACATAATACAGTTGACCTTTAAACAGAGATTTCGGTAACTTACCCTTGTGCAGCTGAAAGTTAGTGTGGAACTTTTGATTCCCCCAAAACTCAACTAGTAAGAGCCTACTGCTGACCAGAAACATAAACAATTAATTTAACAAATGTAGTACTTTACATGTTAAGCCAGAGAAAAGGAAATCATATGGAAAAGAAAATATATTTACTATTCATTAAGTGGAAGTGTGTTATCATAAAAGGTCCTCATCCTTGTTATCTTCAAGTTGAGTAGAGTGAGGAGAAGGAGGAGGGAAAGGAAGGGCTGTTCTTGCTGTCTCAGGGTTGGCAGTGGTGGACGAAAGTCCGTGTATAAGTGACTCGCGCATTTCAAACTTGCATTGTTCAAAAGTCAACTGTATTTAAGGAATGTTGCTCTCTAAATTATATGACAGTGCTCTATTATACATTTTTACATGTAAAAGGCTAAAAAAAAGTCTCAAAAACTTTCCTAGAAAGAGCAAAGATTTATCAGAATGTGTGTGGGGGTATGAGCCTGTGTATGTTTGTGCACTCGTGCATTTTTTAAAACTCTATTTTTGGCAGAACAATAATTTGGCAATCTATTTTATAATAATCCTATTGCCTTTAAAATGTTATCTCCATAACACTAAAAGCCTGAAACCACCATATTAGAGATGTAAGTCCAATTTATTTATTTTCTTTAGGTTATGCACAGACGTTAAGCGCAAAATTCAATCAATGTTAACACATATATACCTTTTATAAAGCATGTACATCGTGCCAGAAACTTTGCTCGTACCTTTCTTTCCCACTACTGCCAATATAGCAGTAGCAACCACTATTATGATTTTTTAAATGTTGAATAAATTCTGTTACTTAACTTCATATAAATGGAATCATATCATATATACACTCATAATCTAGATTTTATCCGTCAATGTGATTTTTGTTAATTTTCATTTACTTTGTTTCATGTATAAGTGGTTTATTCCCTTTCATTTTTGAGTAGTAGTAGTATATAATAGTCATAATTTGGTCATTTACTTTCCTTTTGATGAGCATTAGTTATAATTTTGTTTTGCTTATTATCAATAAAACCATCTTTCTCTTGACACATTTTTAGTTTTCTTGATTAAATACCTAAAAGTGGAATTACTGGATAATGGGGTAGATGCATACTTGATTTTTTTTTTTTTAATGTCAAACTGTTTTCCAAAGCAGTTGCACAATTTCACATTCTCACCAGGAATTTATGAGAGTTCAAGATACTCCATATCATTGACAACTTTGGTGTTAATATCTCAATCTCTCTCTTTCTCTCTTTCATTTTAGCCATTCCAGTGTGTTTGTAATTGTTGTATTAACCTCTTTTCCTTTTGCCCCAGAATACACGCTGGCAACACTTACCGCTCCAGCATTACCCTGAGATAACTTTACCATGCAATATTTCACTTTTATTATTATTTTTGCATCACTCTAATATATTGACTTCAGAAACAAAATACATCATTCTATTTATAGCTTTCTGTTTTTAGTAGTGGCATTTTCATTTGCAAAGTATAATAATTCTCCATCACTGAAAATGTCAAATCCTAAAAAAGGTAGCATTCCTACACATTATGTTAACATTGTTCTCAAACAGTTGGCCAAGGATTCATTTGATATATATGATTTTTCCAAAATAGACAATTTCGATGATTCAGATGATTCTGCTGTTAGTTCTGTTTAGAAATAACTCCAAGATTAGTTTTTGTATTTTATTTTCATATTGCTTCAGCCTCAAAGAGCATGTTGGTGTAAAATTAAATGAGCGCTGGCAAAGAGCTGGGTTTTTTTTTGTTGTTTGTTTGTTTGTATGTGGGAAAAAGGTTGATTTGCATGCCCGACCATTAATGATGATAGGCATCTTTCTATGTACTTAATCATTATTTATAGTTTTCCTTTATAAAATGTATAACTTTTTGCAACTTTTTTCTAAATTTGTTTGCTCTTTAATTATTGATTTGAAGATTTTTATATAATTCATATGCAAATCTCTTGTCAGACAAGTGTGCTGCAAATAATTTCTTCTTCTTTTGAGCTTGGTTTTTCTTTTCTTTTGTATCTTTAGATGGGGTCTCACTATCTTGCCCAGGTTGGTCTTTAACTCCTGGCCTCAAATGATCTTCCCATCTCGGCCTCCCAATTTGTTGGGATTACAGGAATGAGCCAATGCATCTCCTGGTGTCTTGTCTTGTCTTGTCTTTTCCTTTCTTTTCTTTTCCTTTCTTTTTTTATCCTTTTCTTTCTTCCTTTCTTTTGTTTTTGTTTTTGTTTTTAGATGGAGTCTCACTCTGTTGCTCAGCATCTGAAGTGCAGTGGCATGATCTTGGCTCACTGCAACCTGCTCTTCCGGTTTCAAGCAATTCTCCTGCCTCAGTCTCCCCAGTAGCTGGGATAACAGGCGCCCACCACCATGCCTAGCTAATTTTTGTATTTTTAGTGGAGACGGGGTTTCACCATATTGGACCAGTCTCGTCTCAAACTCCTGAACTCAGTTTATCTGACTGTCTCAGCCTCCCAAAGTGCTGGGATTACAGGCATTAGCCACTGTGCCCAGACACTTGTCTTTTCTTTTGTTTTTGGATGAAAATTTTATAGTTATGGTAGTAGAATTTATCCTTTTAAGATTTTCCTCTAAAGATTTGTGCTTTTATCTATCCCAGGATTGAAAACAGCATCTCCAGGTTTTCCTACACAACCTTCAGTGTTTTAGCTTTTATGCATAAACCTATAATCTACCTTGAATTAATTGTGTATGACCTGAGTCAGGGGTTGACATTTAGGTTTTGCTGTATGTTAATTCAGTTTTTCCAAAACATTTCTTAAATATACTTTCTTTTTCCTATGTCATTACCTTGGCACTTTTGTTGAATATTAATTGACTGTATATGCATACATCATATTTCTAGCATTCCTACTCCTTTCTAAGGATTAATCTATGTAATGTACCAGTACTACACTATCTTCATTACTGTTGCCTTAGGGTAAAAGTCTGAGTTCCCAATGTTATTCCTTTTTCCAATATTGAACTATTCTAAGTTATTCAGTGTTCACATACATCTTATAATTATCTCCTTTAATTTCTACATAAAATTCTGTAGGAATTTTAATTACTATGCTTTTAAATTGGTAATAAATATGTGGATAATTGATACTTTATCAAAACTGAGTTTTCCGATTCATGAAGATGACATATAATTCCATTTATTTAAGTCTCTATTTCTCTCAGCTATGTTTTTAGCTTACAGTGGAGACGTGTTGCACACAGTTTTCTAATTTTTTAAACTACATTTGTAATCCAGTTCTAAATATAATTGTGATTATATTTTAATTCTAATTTCTTTTTTTTTTTTTTTTTGCTGCAAGTATATAGAAAGTTAATTGATTTTTTAAAACTTGGCTTTGTATCTTTTGAACTTGCTAACTTCATTTTTTACGTCTAATAAGTTGTTTTGGGGCTTTCTACAAAAATATTCAGGTTGACTGGGAATAAACATCTACTTCTTATTTTCTTATTTCTAAGCCTCTGTCAGTTTTTCTTTTCTTACAGCATGCACGGTTAGGACTTCCACAGAGATGTTGAAAAGATGTGAAGAGACAGATATCTTTGCCTTTCTCCATATCCCATTACATCATTGAGTGTAAAATTAGCTGAAGTTATCAGTATCTTCTTTGCATCATTTTAAGGAAACTCTCCTTTAATCTTTGCAGATTTTTTTTTTTTAATCAATGTGTTGATTTTGTCAAATGCATTTGCTGAATCTAGTGAGATAATAACAGGGTTTTTTTTTTCTATTATTCTGCTAATGTGGTGAATTATATCAATTCATTTTTAAATGTGGAAATCACATTGCATTACTAGAGTAAACACCAATTTTTCATGAGATATTATCTCTCTTACATATCAATATACATGATTTGTTAATATCTTCTTAATGTATTTTGTGTCAATATTTGTTAGGAAGTGGTCTATAATTTTCTTAAAAAGTATTTTTCAGGTTTTAATATGTAGTTCATGATGGGCTCAAAAAATGGTTTATAGATTTTATTTCCTCCTCTATTTTCTAAAAGACTGTATAATATTTGTGTCATTTCTTCCTGAAACATTTGTAGAATTCATCAGTGTAACAACATGTATCTAAAGTTCTTTTTGTGGGACAGTTCTTAATTAAGAATTTAATTCCATAGATAAAGAGCTACTGGGATTTTCTACTTTTTTCGTTGGTCAGTTTGGTACTATGTTATTCAAAGAATCTGTCCATTTAATCTAAATTATAATATATATTGGCATAAAGTTGTTCTTAACAGTCTTTTGTTTTCTTTTAAGGTCCTTTGGACTTGCTATAATATTCCTCATATACTCCTAATATTATATTTGGTGATTTCTGTCTCTTTTTACATTTTTTCTTCTCTACAACAGTCTCCTGAGGATTTCTCACATCAATAATGCTTTCAAAAATGAACATTTAGCGCTAATGACTTTATCCCATGTTTATCCTTTTTATTTTAATTAATTTTGGCTCTTTATTATTTTTTCCTTCTATATACTTTAGGTTTAATTTTTTCATATATTTTGAGTCTTACAGGAAAAAATGAATAATTGATTATTAAGCACTTATTCTTTTTTAATATGAGTACTTAAACTGTACATTTCCATACATGGAACACTTTAGCAGCAATCAGCAAATTTTGATATGTTTTATTTTCATCATCATTCCCTTTAAGTTACTTTCAAATTTCCCTTTAATTTGATATATCTTTAATCCATAAGTTATTTAGTAATCTGGCAGTGATGTTTCAAATATCCAGATATTCTAATTAAATTCTACTTTGGTAGAAAATATCACGTGTAATACTACATTAAAAAATACATTTTGACATATTTTATTGTCCAGTATATGATTCACCTTGATCATTTTCCATGTGAGCTTGAAATACACTAGTATTGAGATGTTTTCAAATTTTCTTTATCTTTAATAAATTTTATCTGGTTGCTCTGTCGTTTACAAAGTAAGGGTTGTTAAAATATTCAGCTTTGTATGTTGATTTGTCTCTGTCTCCTTTTATTTCTGCCAGTTTTCGCTTCATGTATTTTGACACTCTGTCATTAAGTACAAAAATATTGTTATATCTTACTGATGAATTGACCCTTTCATCATTATCAAATGTCCCCATTTTTCTCTGGTAATAGTCCCAGTCTCAAAGCCTATTTGTCAGAAAATTATATAGCTACAATGACTTCTTTGTGCCTAATGCTTTCATGCTATAGCTTTTTCTATCTTATTGCTTTCAATGTCTTTGTGCTTACTATTAAACTATATTTCTTGTAGTCAGCATACAGTTGTGTATTCCCTTTTTATTATCCTGTTTTACAATCTCTGCCTTTTTAATTGAGATATTTATCCTATTTGAATGTAATATAACTAATAATGTGATTGTTTTTAATTCTATAATCTATACAAATTTTCCCATTGGTTTCTTCTTCCTCTGTTTCTCTTTTTCTGCCTTATTTTGGGTTAGTTAAACATTTTCTAGTACTTCATTTTACTTCCTCAATTGCTTTTTCGGCTATACTTTTGGTGCCCTTTTAGTACTTGTGGGTTTTTGTTTTTGTTTTATGTTTTTTTGTCTTTTTTCTTTTGTGACAGTGCCTTGCTCTGTCACTCAGACTAGAATGCAGTGGTGCAATCAGAGCTCACTGCAGCCTTGGCATCCTAAATGCAAGCAATCCTCTCACCTCAGCCTCCTGAGAAGCTGGGACTACAGGTGTGTACTACCATAGCTAACTAATTTTTTAGTTTTAATTTTTTGTAGAGACAAGGTCTCATTATGTTTCCCAGGCTAGTCTTGAACTCCTAGGCTCAAGCAGTCTTCCACGTTGGCCCCTTATAGTTTTGGGATTATGGGAGCCACCACGCCTGGCCAATATTCATTTTTAAATATTAACTTATCCCAAACAAGGTGCCAATTTCTGTAAAAAGTAAGAAACTTGCAACAATACATCCCAATTGAACTCACTTTTTTTTTTTTTGCTATTGATGACACATATTTTTCACATTTATATGCAATAAAATCCATTATAAAAATATTGTTTTTAACTAAGCCACATGATGCTAGTTTCCAATTCAGGTTATTTCTCTTCAGCCCAAAAAAAATTTGAAAATTTTTAGTAATACATGTTTATTCAGAATGATTGCTTTCAATGTTTGTTTATCTACCATACACCTTGGGCTCAAGCCGGAGGATCTCTTGAACCTAGGTGTTAGGGCTACTGTCAGCTATGATCGCTCCACTGTACTCCAGGCCAGGTGACAAAACAAGACCCATCTCTTAAAAATGTATATATGGTTTTATTTACCTTAGTTTTTATAGGATATTTGTGATAGTTGTAGAATTTGAAATTGACTATTTTTTTTCTTTCTGCACTCTAAGATATTATTCAAAATTATTTTTGCTCTCTGTCAGTGTTTCTGAAAGGAGGTCAGCCATCATTCCTATCATTGATCTTCCCTGATGTGTTTTTTTTCTCTGACTGTTTAAAGATTTTCCCTTTATCTTCATTAGCATCATACTATGATATTCATATATACAGTTCTCCTTTTATTTGCCTTGTTTGGGTTTCACTGAGACATTTTGATCTGTTAATTAAAGTATTTTCACCAAACTAAGAAATTTCAATTATTGTCTATATAATTTTTCTATCACATTATATTTCAATTTTCACTTTGAGACTCACATTTTATGGATGGTCCAGTGCTTACTAGCACTTGATTCTTTTCTCACAACACAGTGAGGCTCTTTTTATGCTTATAGTGTATTTTTTCTTTTCTTTAGGTTGAAAAATTTATATATATATTTTTGAGATTACTTACTCTGTCTCCCTAGTCATCTACTATGTTAATCAATCCAGAAAATCAATAAAAATATAGAAGATAAACAATTCTATTAAGAAAGTTAATGCAATTAACATTTATAGAACACTACACAAAATACAGCATTTTCAAGGTTTTATGGCCCATACCCCAAAATAGACTATATTTAAGGCCATAAAACATATCACAATACATTTCATAGGACTTACGTCAATCAAAGTATGTTTCACAGGCATAACAAACATTAAATGATGGATTTCTAAATTACCCATGGCTCAAAACTAAAATTATAAGTGAAATTAGAGAAAATTCTGAACCAAACAAATATAAATGTAAAGAAAACATATCAACATTGTATGTGATGCATAAAGGTTAACGGTTTTTATGTCGAGATTTATAGCATTTAATGCTCATAATGGAATACACAGAAAGGTCCTAAATCAGTGACACAAGGTTCCACCTTAAGAAACCAGAAAGAAAATAAAAAATTAAGCAAAAGGATGTAACAAATAAATGTGTGTTAGTCTGTTCTCCCACTGCTATAAAGACATAACTTGAGACTGGATAGTTTTTAAAGAAAGAGTTTTAATTGTCTCATGGTTCCACAGGCTGTACAGGAAGCATGGCAGTATCTGCTTCCGGGTAGGCCTCAAGGATCTTTTACTCCTACCAAAAGGCAAAGCAGGACCAGGCGTCTTATACGCAGGACCAGGACCAGGACCAAGACGGAGGGGAAATGCAACACATTTTTAAAAGACTAGATATCACGAGAACTCACTATCATGAGAACAAAACCAATGAGGAAATCCGCCCCCATTATCCAATCACCTCCCACCATGCCCCACCTCCAACACTGGGGATTACAATTTGACTTGAGATTTAGACAATGACGCAGATTCAAACCATATTAAAATAAGAGAGGAAGTCAATAAAATAAAATTGAAACAAATCATAAATAAAATCAATAATGCCAACATTTATTTTTTTAGGATCAATAAAATTAATACATCTCTAGACGGACTGATTTTTTTTAAAACTGAAGATACAAATGACTAATATTTGAATAAAAACACCCTACAGATATCCAATGAATATTATGTCTTAATACATTGATTGTAGTTTTAAATTCTAGAGTTTCCTTGTGGTTCTTTTTTGTCGTTTTCATTTCTCTGTGGCGATTTCTCAAATATTCACTCACTTTCGCTATCTTTAGCTTTAAATCATTGAACTTCTTTATAATGGCTGTTTAAAAGTTACTGTCTGATAATTCTAGAAGTTGGGGCATCTATTTCTATTGCCTTTCACCCACTTCCTCTTTGTAGTCACATTCCCCTGCTGCATGGCATGTTTAGAAATCTTTTATTTTTGGATTATATATTTTAGAGACTCAGGATTATATCACTTCCTTTTATGGGCTGAGATTTATTCTAACAAACTGTTACAAATACTGACAGATACTTTTCATTCATTGAGCTTGTGTTTATTCTTTATTTGGACACATCAATTTCTGTTTTACCCTTGGATTTTACATGTGACCTTTACACTAGGGCATGGAAATGACTCTTACTCCTAAGGTGAGGTTTCCTTGGGTCCTAGCTTTTTATCTTTGGTGCTCAGGGAGGTTGCTACTATTTGGCTATTCCAGCATTCTAATGTCTCCCAGAATTGCACTTCCTGTAGTATCTCTGTTCAACTCACACCCACACAGAGGCCATTTCTGTTAATACCTAGTCTTCTTTCCTTCTGCATGAGTAGCTCAGCCCTTGGCCAAAGACCAAGGTAAATTCCCACACAGACTTCTGAAACTCCCTTTGTGTAGTTCTCCTTTTTCCAGAACACTACTCCAGAAATTCTGGCCATATGTTCAGGCTGGAACTACAATAACTTCTTCCTTCACTCAGAGGTGTACTTAGTTCTCCTCCTTGTAGCAATAAGATTATGTCACTAGGCAAACACCTGGAGAGAGTTCAGGGCTCATCTTGTGTATTTCCTTTCTCTCCAATATGAGAGTCCTGTGCTGAGTTTTATTAAATACCTGAAAATAGTATGTTTCCAACTTCATAGTTGTCACGGCAGCAAGGTAACTCTGAACCCATTTTGTCTGTGAGGCCCAACGGAAGTCAACACTCCATTATTATTTATTAAAATATTTTTCACCCAGCTGCTTATTATTTGATAATAACTGCAATACACTTGTAACCAGTGCCCAGTTTATCTTCATTATATTGGTGCATTTTTATGTTGGTGAAACTGTAATATTAGACACTCTTTTTTAATAAATAAAAAGTATTCATATGTATGCCATAGTTTGAGAATATCTGTTTAAAACATTTTAAATAGATCCAGGCACAAGAAAAAATAATTTAGAATTTGCCAAAAAATTCTCCCTCTGCCTCTCTTGTCATATTTAGTGTTTATTCAAACTCATAGCAAACTCATAAATTATCGTTGGCTGGCTTATGCTTATCCTCTCAGCTTTGTATAGTCAATTTTATAGAGAAGGCTTTCTTTTTAGCTCCCAGCAGATATTCTTTCTATTTTCTCTACTTATAAAATATTTATTATTGTTAATGAAGATAACAATTTATATATAAATGTAATTGGACTTTTTAGTTCATTATTGTCTGTTATGACCCAGTCACTGTATTAGGTACTCAACAACTTGTGCAGGTTTTTTAAAAACTTTGTGCTTAAATTATTTACTCATCTATAAACTGGGGATAAATTAATTCCTATTAATAGGATCGTGAGAATGCAGCAGCATAATTTATACAAAATCATTTGGATAGTGCTTGGCACATAATATGCATGCATGCATTATTAGAGATTTATTATTTACATCTTACAAACTTTATGAATAGCTACCATTTTCATAACTCCATTACTAGTCATCCTCTGTAATAACTCTCTTCATCACTCATTGACTTAAATTATTTACCATACGTTTCCTAGAAAATGATATTTGTCCATTTTAAACTGAACCTACTTAAAACTGTACCATAGTTTCCATCCAAAATACAAGATTTTTGCTACTACATGATTTGCAGGTACTAATGCTTTATTTTTATGACTTAGATCAAGAACTTTTTTTCTTCTTTTACCTCCCACATCTTCTCATCCTTCTTGTGAGTTACATCTACATTTTACATCAACTGTACTTTCTCTGTTAGCATTCTTGTTAGTCCTTAATATTCTGTTTTGGGAAAGGACAATAATTTTTTTTAACTGTTTCGGATTCTTTTATTTCCTTCCCTTTATCTGCTAAACCAGAGATACGTGAGTCTTCACAAACTGTAAATACGTGTTTTTAAAGTATTATTCAATCTATTCCCGATGACTTAAGGCTAGCGTTTACACTGCCTTTCTTAGTATTCAATAAACAAAATAACCCATTGGGGAATTAATTATTAATAATTGTTTTAGGCTGGGCATGGTGGCTCATGTCTGTACTCTCAGCACTTTGGGAAGCCAAGATGGGTGGATGGCTTGACTACATGAGTTTGAGACCAGCCTGGGCAACATGGCAAAATTCCATCTCTTCTTAAAATACAAAGGAAATTAGCCAGGCATTTGTGGTGGCACATGCCTGTAGTCCCAGCTACTCAGGAGGCTGAGATGGGAGGATCTTTTGAGCCTGGGAAGTTGAGGCTGTACTGAGGCTGCAGTGTGGAAAGATTCTTTACACATGCATATTAAGCAAGTATTAGCAACTCCCTAAGCAACTACCATGCATTCCTATTGTGTCTCAAATTGATTCCTTCCAGTGAGTTCTTGGTCTCATTTACTTAGAGAATGAAGTCGCAGACCCTCACAGTGTTACAGTTCTTAAAGATGATGTGTCTGGAGTTTGTTCCTTCAGATGTTCAGATGTGTCTAGAGTTTCTTCCTTATGGTGGGTTTGTGATCTTGCTGACTTCAGAAGTGAAGCTGCAGACCTTCTGAAGTGAGTGTTATAGCTTCTAAAGGGAGCGCACACCCAAAGAGTGTGCCACAGCAAGATTCATTGCAAAGAGGGAAAGAGCAAATATCCCACAGCATGGAAATAGACCTGAGCGGGTGTCACTGCTGGCTCCCCTGGCCTGCTTTTATTCCCTTATTTGGCCCCAACCACATCCTGCTGATGGGTTCATTTTACAGAGAGCTTGTTGGTCAGTCTTACAGAGTGCTGATTGGTCCTTTTTACAGAGTGCTGATTGGTCCGTTTTTACTGAGTGCTGATTGGTGCATTTACAAACCTTTAGCTAGACACAGAGTGCTAATTGGTGTATTTACAAACCATTAGCTAGACACAGAACACTGATTGGTGCATTTATCATCCTTTAGCTAGACAGAAAACTTCTCCAAGTCCCCACGCCACCCAGAAGCCCAGCCAGCTTCACCTCTCACTATTATCAACTGTACAATACAATTCAACCCACATGGATATTGACCAGTACTCAATATCCTTAAAATTACATAGTACATACATTCACTTAACAGACATAGCACATTTGGGTCAAGATATTTCTCATCAACACGGATATTCCCTACCAACCCTGCTTTCTCAACCACCAAGCATGGAGAAATCATCATCCCGCTTGGGAAGTTCTTCCCTCCTCGCTCCAGGCTCCTAACACTTGGGGGTGACTATACTGAAACTATACCTGGCATCTGGTTCTTACTTCAGGGCTATAGCATCAAGACAATCCTCACGTTACCCTTAAATAAGACATCTCAATGGATTCGTGACTACTACCCTATTAACCAGTCATGGGAGCACTGTCATGCGTTTGGTATTTTTTTAACTTTGGGAGTGCTGTGACTCAGCATGGCAGGAACCTGATAACTGCCAAATCAGCTGTAGCTGAACTTACCTTGAACATTCAGAATCAACATACCAACATACCGATGAACATTCTGAATCATCCATACCATGATAAGGTGCTAAATTAATTCGTACTTGAAGGACATACCAAATTAATCAATATACATTTACGCTTGCAAGTTTACGCACACTATTTCAAGAACCACTTCTGATTAAATCCGCAAAACTCCCGTCTCCTGATCTCTGAATTTATTATTAACTTGGATAAAACGTACTCTTGCCAAACTCCAAAAACAAGAGACTAAAACACAATCTAGTCAGCGCCCTAAACAATCATATTTTAATCATGAAAAACCTCAACTCAACTCCTCAATTAACATTATCTTCTACAAATTCTAACGTTCTCTGACTAAATAGGATCTTCCTATTTTTTACGTCAGCTAATGTCTGTCTCAGTACTTACATAATACTTCGAGCATTCCTCTCTGAAAAGCGTGAACTCCACATATTCTATTGCTAAACTAATATGACTTTAACTCTAAATGACCCCTCAGACTAAATCTCTATCAACTCACCTTTTTAATCCCCTAAACTTCCAGGACTGTAGACAACTATCATGCCACTGCACTCCAGCCTGGAGGACGGAGTGAGGCTCTGTCTCAAAAAATAAATAAATTATTATTTTAGTGTGACTACAAACATTTGTAACTGATTATTATTTGCATATATATAAATGCAAATATGTATATGTCCATATACATATTTATAAATATGCCAATTTAATGTGCCAATGTATGCCAATATAAATATGCCAAAGATATTTATATTGTTACAGAAACACAATATTTGCAATTCATGGCTAAGGAAATAGAAAACTAGATGAACAGAACGCAATGTTTAATGGCCTAGATTCTGGTGCCATAATTCCCCTATGCCCGACTTTATCTTTATAATACAGTGGGTAATAATTACACCAATTTAATGAAGTTTTTGTAAGAACTAAGTAAATTCGTATATGCAATAGCTTGGATTTGTGTCTGGTATGTAGTAAGTTTCCAATAAATCATAGTTCTTATTGTTTACAGAGATTTCAGTAACAAACGTAAGTAACAGGACTGGGTACTGGAACCCGTTACCCTGATACTGTAGCTCAAAGACCACAGTTAGGCTCTACTGTCTCCCTCAGAAGGCCTGGCATATTAGGTTGGTGCAAAAGTAATTGCGGTTTTTGCAATTAAAATTAATTACAGGCTGGCACGGAGGCTTACGCCTGTAATCCCAGCACTTTGGGAAGCCGAAGCGAGCACATCACCTGAGGTTGAGGAAGTCGAGACCAGCCTGACCAACATGGAGAAATCCCGTTTCTACTAAAAATACAAAATTAGCTGTGCCCAGTGGCGCATGTCTGTTATCCCAGCTTCTCGGGAGGCTGAGGCAGGAGAATCGCTTGAACCTGGGAGACGGAGGTTGCCATGAGCTGAGATGGCACCATTTCACTCCAGCCTGCGCAACAAGAGTGAAGCTTCGTTTCCAATAATAATAATAATAATAATTACAAAAACCACAATTACTTAACATTCCAAGAGTTTTGCACACATTATCTCCCATATCTCCCATAAGCACACATTCAATTAAGGCCAATTTATTTATTTCTTGAGCTCACAGTAAACTTTTTTACCTCCATTCATAAGGGCAACACCTACTCAAATTTTTGTAAACCTCAGAACACTGCTCAATTTTTCATGGAGCTAGGCTTCCCATAATACTTTATTATTTCTTTTATTACTGCACAATTTACCTCATTATTCCCATGATCTCAAAGAACATGCAATCAATAACTATAAGTTCCATTTCTCTCTTTATTGTCCATAGTACTGTTATTTTTGAATCCATAACACCTAATATTTGAATTGATTTATGAATGTGCCACTTTCAAATATTAACAATCTATTATGCGTTTACATTTCTTTATAATCCAATCTAACTCTGAGTTTAGAAACACTGAAGGCAGTGATTTCTTTGTATTTTTATCACCCATTCATTGTACTTGGTACAGTGATCCCAATGTGCCTGGTCATTATAACTACATATTTATAATTAATAATACTTAAATATATTTAGATAAATTCATAACTAATACATTGGTGATTTATATTTGATTGTTAGACTATAATTCTCAGAAGAATTTAATGTTACATCATTTTACAAATATTCCTGTTTAAAATATTTTGAATCAGATGGACATTATCATATTTTTCTAACAAAATCTGTGAAGCAATGAAAGCAGATCATAAATTATGTAGTCAGATAGTAAAGTAAAATATTAAATTTAAGAACATAATGAGAAATCAAATCAAGTTTTACAAATAATGTTAGTGTTTCCTGAGTTACACAGCAGAGATATATTTTACCAGTAATTCTATTATAAAATATATACATTCAAATATTACTATTTCATAGCAAGTGATTACAATTCAATCCTTTCATTACACAACTTTGCCAAATCATTTTTTTTTTTTGTTGGAAACATGACTTGGAAATTTCTAACTTGTGAGACATTTAATTTCTTTGACAATAATACTAATTGTTGCTATTAATATCGAATTTCTTAAATTATAGAAACAAGAAATGAAATGAAAACAAATTATTTCCCTCTTCCTCATAATAATAACAATAATAATGATAATAAAAATCACTAGTTGTCTTTACTCTTCTACTTGGATACAGTTCTAACATAAATTTGGCAGAATTTCTAGAAAGTTCATTCTGAGAGCTTGCTCATACTGCCAAAAAATACTTTCTCATCTTTAAAAAATAGAAATGTAATAAGTAATATGATTTTCAAATATTTAATACAAATAACCTCAGAAGTTTATGGCCTGAATCCAAATGAGTATTTTATAAAAGTCAACTCATCTAGAAAAGAATGTTGGAATCCTGACAAACATGGAATAAATCCCGTGTCTTTAGACAACTTCTACCTGAGTAAAAATCCTGCTGTTTCTCTTAAGCTTATCTTTTAAAATGCTCCATTTTAGTTCTGAAAATTCTGGCTAATGAAAAATAACTCTAATGCTTTTATTTCTTTCTGTAGTTAAAGTATCAAAAAAATAAGAATGACCTAGACATCAATTTTGAAGAGTGTTACAGAAACAGTGAAAATATGAAAAATTAAAAGTTTTTTGTACTAAAAGTCTACGTGTTGATAGCTGAGTAGATAAAAACAGCAGATGAAAAACATGGAAATATAATTTTATATTTTGCTCATATTGAAACTTGTCTTCTTTTCTATAATGTTTTGATATGGAAATCTAATATATGTTCACTCATTTAATATATTAGGACTCATCTGGCTGACAATATTTTTTATCCGATTATTTATGCAACCACATTTAAATATTTGAAAATTATTTTGTACATTGATTACAATTAATAGTTTTAAGAAGTCATATTTTTAGTTGAAAAGCTTTTCTAAGTGACTTCTGACATGGTAGATTCTGCAGAATTTTCTTCAAGTTCAAAAACAAACAAAAAATATATAAAAATACATTTTCATTTCTGGAAATGACTGTTTCATTTCCAGAATAAGCTCATTTTGGTTTACAATTTTCTGCCCACTCTTAAAATTGTCTGTATCATTTTTAAACCTGTAAACCTTATGTGGAGAAATATGTAGCAAGTATATGGTGAATTAATTATTCCTTTTTACAAGAATCTCTTTTTTAGTCCAGCCGTTGAGAAGTTCTTTACCATTATTCAAAATACTAGCAAACCAATAGCAATGCACATTTTCCTCTGGAGATGATGAAGCAAAACAGTGAAACTTATATTTTAACAATTGAAGTTTGAAAACATATTGAGAAAGCAAAAACTGTATTAATAAAGAAGATACAAATTATTAAAATAAACAAAATAGATGAAAGCTAAGTCATATACATGAGGCAAAATAATTACAATTCAAATTGATTTTTCAAAAAATAAATGTAAAGCAGAGGAATATATTACTTTATTAAAGAAAAACATAAAACTGGCTATAAAATTACTAATTTAAGTGGGGAAATAATACAGGTATATGATATCAAAATAATTTTAAGAGAAAAATCTATCCAACTGTATGGAAATTCTTCTAAAACATAAATTTTCCACAAAAATATAAATTACGTAATATGACTTTTAAAACGGGAGATAATATGACCCTTAAAAACAGAGGTTTTTATTTTTTTTCTTTTCCTTTTTCTTTTGTTTTTAATGCAGGGTCTTGTTTAGTCACCCAGGTTGGAGTGCAGTGGAGCAACCATGGCTCACTGCAGCTTTGACCTCCCAGGGTCAAGTGGTCCTCTCACCTCAGCTTCCCAAGTAGCTGGGACTACAGGTACATGCCACCATGCTGATACATATATATATGTATACACACACACACACACACACACACACATATATACACATACATATACATATACATACACACACACACACACACACATATAATTTTATATATTTTTTTAATTTTAGAGACATTGTCTGTTTATGTTGCCCAGGCTGGTCTCAAACCTCTGGCCTCAAGAGCTCTTCCTGCCTCATCCTGCCAAAGTGCTAGGATTACAGATGTGAGCCACTGTGCCCAACCAGGGGATTCTTCAAACAGAGAAATTATCTTGGAAGAAATTGAAGATTTTGTTACAGAGTTAGTTTTAAAAGCACTAGCCTAAATGCCTATGTAGAATTCTATTTAAAAAAATGAGACAATCATGATTTTAACATTATTCAACTGACCATAGACAATGAAGGGCTTTAAGCGGGAGGGAGATAAACTTATTGCAACCCCTTAAGTACTATTTAAAATGTTTAATTTTTCATTAAAATGTGATATAAACATTTTCATGTTAATTATCAAAAGCAAATAATAGTCGTAGTTATATTCCACTTTTAAATTCCAAAGTAGGAAATATTAATAAACTTAAAATCATCAATCCTGGTAATAGGTTTTAGGAACTCAAAAATGCTTTCTCTAGAAATCAAGTATTTTGACAAAATTTATCTATCAAAACCGTAATTCTTTTATTCCAATATTTCCACTTGAAATTAACAAATATTATAACAAAATATTACGTTCATATATTTTTTCATAACATCATTTAAAATAATATTCAAGGTTAGCAATAACTTTAAATGTCCAACAGCAATAAAATGTCTACTCAAATCTCTAGCAAACTAACTTTAGTAGATTTTTAATATTCTTATGTATTATCATGCAGTATGTATTGTCTACCATCATTCACTCAGCATTATGTTTATGAGTTTTTCATTTTATTAAAATAACTGTAGTTTGTTATTTCATTGTTTAGACAATTCGGTGTTATAAATATATAAATGAATTTATTAATTTATAATTTATTAATTAATTTCCAATTATTCTACTGTTGATGTATGTTTAGCTTGTTTCTTGTGTTGCTATATATATTTTTCTACGTACATTATGCACTTTTTGGTGGACATGTGCATGTGTTTCTGCTTTGTGTCTGTGTGTGTGTGTGTGTTTGTGTGTGTATATATATATATAGAGAGAGAGAGAGAGACAGACATGAAAATATTGGGTGGTAAGATATACATTTATTTAAATTTAGTAGAAAATGCCAAACAGCTTTTACAAGGGGCAGTATCAGTTCATACACTATCTGTGAAAAAGCATATCTTCACCTACACTTGGTATTAGCAGACTCCTGAAAATAAACTATTTTTGTTAATTGTAGTAGTATCTGTGTATGTTATTCTGTATTACTTTGAAACCAAACATATTGAGCAAACTTTGCTATTTTTAAAGTTTCTATTCAAGTCTACTGACCATTGTTTTACTGATTATCATCTTCCAATTGATTTGTAGAAATTCTGTTTTTACATATATGTGGTTGCAGACATCTTCAACTTTTTCAAATATTTTTCGCTCACTTTATGATGTGTTTTCACAAACAAGTATTTCTTAATTAATCATAATTAAACTTCTTTGGTATCTCTCTGATTCCTTTGTGCAGATTTTATTTTTAACATTTTGTCTAGATTTTCTAGTTGTTCTCACTGTGAGAGTGGGTTCAATTACTCTGCTACCCTCTGCCATTATAAAGTGTTTTTAAAGTATAATTCCAATGGTTACATGAGTATTTTATCATCCTAATATTTTGTTCAATGTCTACATTTCGTGATATATTCTGATTTTTACTACTTATCTGATAATGGAAAATATCCTGTTTGAAGAAATAGAAGACAAATGGGGAACATCCTCAATGAGATGAAGAAGCAAACTTCAAATGCACACCAAAAAGCATATGATATCCTGTTATCTCAATTATTTAACAATGTATTAAAGCATTATTTATGAAGATGAGACTATTTTAAAAATATAATACGTAAGTTTCATGTGTTAACCTTTGTCTAAAACCCATGATAAGATGCTTACTATTCGAGAGAAAGTATTATGACTGTATAACCCAGTGAATCCATCTTCTTTTTACTTCATGCTAATCCTTGTCCCTAATGATATTTTATTTTAATGAGTTGCATCTCC
Source organism: Mandrillus leucophaeus (assembly GCF_000951045.1). Lineage (NCBI taxonomy): Eukaryota > Metazoa > Chordata > Mammalia > Primates > Cercopithecidae > Mandrillus > Mandrillus leucophaeus. The sequence continues at coordinate 977,670 of NW_012107864.1, read as the reverse complement.
TTCCATGACAGTATTCAGCCCCCTCCATCTCTTTACCTACCTTTAGGTCAGGAGTACTAGTGGAGAGGCTCCAGTGAATTTTCTCAGTAATAACAACAAATGGCTTACATTTTTTAAAAAATTCAATATTGATTGAAACATTTTAAAGGCTAACAATTATAGAACACAAGATGAAAGCCAACGAAAACTATTAAAGCTTTGCTATGTGTTTGCTTACTATCGAAAGAGGTTAATAGAGGGGAAACAGAGAATTTTAGCAGAAATTCTGACTGCAATCCCAGGATAAAACTTAAAATTGCTTCCATAGCCAAACTTCTGTATATCTTAGGAACCAAATAATACCAGTTGGGTTTCTGAGAAATAAAGCTTAGCAAGAATTTGACAGAACCTTCTGAAAGAATGTTAAAGTAAATTGACAAGGACAAAGCTTTAGAGGCCATTTTGAAATATCACAAAAGGGCATTCACATATACACACACAAGCCATCAAATACAGTTGCTTTTTAAAGTATATTAGTATTGCACTTAAATAGAACCTGACAGTGTGCATAAGAGCTGTCCAATTCCTAATCAAATAATGCTAAACAATAATAATTATAGTATATTGCATGTATAATTTATGTTATAATATGTAGTACCTTTTTACATAATTTAAGCTCACTACAAGCTGTGGTTTAAAAAATAGTTATATCTGGTTGTCTGTTTCATAAAACAAATGCAAGGCTAGACAAACAACCCCCTTACCCCCACCTCCCCGCTACCTCAAAGACACACACACACACACTTCCAGTAACTAAATAATTCAACTCACATCTTGACAGCATCATATGTTGGATAACCCAAAATATAAATAAGTAGTCATTTCCAAGTTGTTACAGAAAGAAGTCTACAAAGGAAATAATTACATTACAGATATGAATTGTCTGCTTGCAGTTGGGAAATATGAAAAGTGAAAGAAGGGGATGTGAAATCTACCTCCGTTTTCATAGAAGATAAATTCTATTCAAGGACCAGTATAACATTGTAATTAGTTTCTTCAATCATATATTTCTGTTTCTAGACATTTTCTTAACATAAAAAGTTGATTATCGAAAGTAGAATGTACTTAACAGAGAAAAGCCAACAAATTTATGATTCAAAAATCTTTTCAATATCTAAAGTACCTAATGGTTTGTTCAGTGGGGAATTACTGATTTCACTTTAGCAATTTCTAATTCCATTTCTTTCCACTAGTGAGCATAATATATTCAAATGTTTTATTAAGTAACATTATGAAACTTAGGCATTTGGGGCAAAAGTGGTAGATTTGAAGCCAATTGACAAAAGCTGCCCCTCCAAAACCTAGTAAATGAAAAACATCAATCTATTAAATTCAGAAAAGAAAAAAATAAAACCATAGTAGAAACAGAAAAAGAAAGGAGGAGAAGGAGGAAGAAGAAGAGAAAAAAAAACAACTTTATGGCATTTAATTTTTATTTTCTTTAAATGTTTGAAGCCATGTTATACTGTAAAAGTGTTCAGGACAAGGTCAAGTTTGCACTTAACAAGTAATTCAAATATTTCAATTTATTTTATATATTTAAAAAAATTGCTATGATAAAAATCTACATGATACTGTTTCATTTGGTACCTTAGAAAGAAAACATTGAACCAGAAATCTTTTTGATTATGTGGATTCTGGTTATTACACCATCATTTTTAATCTTCTGAATATCTCATTGCCTTCTGGCATTTTTAAAAAGGATTTGGAATTACAAACTTTGATTTAGGAACAATATGAAAAAGTTAATGATCAAAATCCCGAGAAAAATTATTAATGACTGCACATTTTGAGAAAAAGAGAGAGACAATGAGCAGTGTAGCGGCTTGTATCAGGTCCTTGTGAGAACACACACAGTGGAATATTCATGAGTGTTATGGTACTGTGTAGAAGTGGAAGTGATGGTTGAACCTTTATGAAATTTGCCTGTAAGGAGAGAGAGATGCAGAATTAAGGGAAGTGGGTTTTGTTATTGTTATTTGCTTTTTTCTTTCCTTTTGTTTTGCTTTAAGAAGTCAAGAATGTTTACATAATGAAGAAAATAAGTCACAAATTACCAGAAAAGGGGAATTTGAAATTTACTGAGGAAAGAAGCAAGGAAAAGAATTATAGTAATTTTGAAATCACAAAACATCAGACTTTGGACCAGCATAACAAAAAACTTCATGATAGGTTAGCTATATTCAAAAGATAATCTGAAACCAAAAGTGTTTAAATAAAGTGTAACCAAGTATTAAATATGATTTTAAAAAGAAGTCTTCCAGTAGAATTCCATTTACATGAGATTTAAAATACTTTCCAATGAATAGTTTTTAAACTCTATTATTTAAACAATACAGACTGATTAAACCTTATATTTGGCATTAGAAAACTCTAGAGACATAGCAAGGAAATAAATATAAGAAATTGACAACAAAGTTTGTAGTATTTGGATGAATTTTCCTAAATTCCAACAGGACAGGAATAATAAAAGGAAGGAACAAGAGGAATGATATTTTTAATGAGATTAGTTTGCTTTTGTTGGCCTGAAAAAGAGTTTGACTTCTAAAATTCACAATAAAAAAATAGTAAAAACAAAAAACACCCACAAGATGCTAGCCATTTAAAATGAACCCTACTGCTTGAATGTGGCAAAAAAGCAAAATATTTGACAAAATTAGTGTCACTCACAAAACAATATCAAGTATTATTTAATATGTTTTCATTTGAAGATATTTATTTCTGTCAGTAGTTACAGCAATAATCTCATGTGTGTGAGTATTCAAAGTACTATTCAAGTGAGGACTGGAATTTCTCTGATTAGCCTTATCAGAAGTTCTTGTCTTTTCATACTCCTTTCTATTTTGTATACCTTTTTGTAGTCCTTATTTTTATTGGCAATAAACTTGCTATATCAAAGTTATAAAGTACCAGTTGATTGATATATTTTTTATTTGAAGGCAACTGATTTCTTCATAACCTTGAATTTTAAAGATTCACTACTAATTTAAAAGAAAAAAAGAATGAAATAACTGGAAATGAATTCTTTTTTAGAAAAAGATTTATTCATTTTCTTATCTATCAATAAATAAAATTATTGCAAAAGTAGTACAATTGTTGGAAAAGTAGTATAAGCAAAACTTTTCTCTACAAGATAGAGTCTTGTATTTAATAGTTTGTTCTGCATTCCTTTTGGCTGGTTTTATTTTAATTATTACTTAGATTGTAATAAAATAGTATCTTTATTCCATAGCTTACTGCTTTCATTGCCTTTTCATCTACCACCTTCCTAACTCTTTAAATGTGGCACCATTGTTGCTTCTACAGAAATGACTCCATTGTCAAAATATAGATATGCTCAACATGGGCAAATTGACACAGTGATTCCTTATTCCATGAAGAAATACCTATTAAATAGTTGCTGATGTATATACATTTGGTTTATTTCATCAAATGGGTTTATAAGCAAAAGTTCATTTTAGAAAAGTAAATATTCCTGAAGATTTTCTAAAGTAGAGAGTGTGCTAATTTTCATGCTGCTTGGCAAGTAACCAAAGGGACTTAGTCAAGGGCTGAGTTACTGGATATTCAAATGGAAACACACAAAGCCTGCTTTCCCCTTGCACACAAGGTCAGTAATGGAGCTCAAATTGAGACATTCTTCTATGTTCTCAAATAAATTTCCACATAGATCCTGGTGAATGTGAATGGACTTGGAGCTGTGAGACATCACGAAGAGCCAGAGGACTTCCTCATGATGAATTTCACAGCCAGCCAAACAGCCTGAACCTGTTTCAGACTGTCTTCCTTGTGCGCATGGCAACAATGTGGAGACATTAATAGGCTGAGTCAGTTCTTCTCTTCCTTCTGGAAAATTAGCTTTGCGAGAGCCAACCAGCATCTAATGCACACACATTTCATCTAATGCACACACATTTCATCTAATGCACGCACATTTCTTGGCATACAAAAGCAATTGGTCTTTAGGGAGAAAACATTTTTCTTTTAATTCAAGGTGAAATAAAGATCTGTAATGAGACATTTTAATGGCACATGCCCCAAAATGTAATTGTATTAAAAACTTCTAGATTGGCAATATATGAAAAAAGTCTCATACAAATCATTGAAAAACAAAGAAACAAAGACAAATATTTTTCCTTCTATAGATTCTAGCATAAGTGTAGAAATAAGTGAGAAAACATGTGGTATCTTTTGCTTTTTTTTTCCCTTTTGGAAATTACTATCACCGTAGTGTTTTAAGGCAAGGTAAAAAATAAATTTTAAATATTGTTGCATTTTAGGGGAATGGGGAAAATGATTATGGGTCAGCTTTATCACCCATTGGAGTTACAAGCTTATACTAAATACTTTGATTAAAAGTATTAGGAAAATGACAAACAACAACCAAGGATAAATGAAGTGATGAAATAATGTTGAATTTTCCTCTTCAACATTTTCCTCAGCCAAGCAACATTTTGGACTCTTAAAACACCAGCCCTCAGTTCATGCTACTTTTACGTGTCTTCTAATATTACATGTTTTCTTAGACAGTATCCAGGCTCCTGGATTTATTTGTCCAATGAGTCCCATTGTCTTCTTTCTTCCAGGTGTGCTCCTCTGCCAGAGAAGTATATGTTTGTTGATGGGTTCACTTCTGGATCCTTTGTTTTCTCCCGTGGTTTCTGTGAGTTTGTCTCACTTCTTTCTTTTTCACTACCTTTAGTAATCATGAAAATGTCTACTCTATAACTGTTGCTTTTGCTGTGAATTTTGCTGTATTCAAGACTTCAAACTAAAGGGTGATATATAGATATTCGAATCAGAGTCTCCCCAGATAATCATACCACTCTGGTTACATTTTAAATTGATTATCTGTCATTTCCAGATAGCCACATAACCAAGAGGGTATAATATACCTAGTTTAAAACACAGGGCATTGGGGAAAAAAAAAAATATATATATATATATACACACACACACACACACACACACACAGACACACACACACACATATATATATTATATCACAATTCATATAATACATATAAATTATAAATGTATGTACACAATTTTTTAATGTTTAATTTTTATGTTTTTTAGAGATGAGGTCTTGTTTTGTTGCCCAGATTGGTCTCCATATCCTGGCTTCAAATGATCCTCTTTCTTTGACCTCCCAAAGTGCTGGGATTACTGGGATTACAGTCATGAGCCATTGTTCCCTGCTGAAAAAATACTTTTGAGTATATCAGTTTTTGATTGATTTTAAACCGTGACTTAAATTGGAGTTTAGAAATTACGCATTACACTTGTTGGGGTGATGAGACAAAGAAACAAGTGTGAGGCATATTCCAAGCCCTGCCTCAGCTTCTCTCCCAACACTCAGGTTTTCTCCCAACAATACTGGCTTCAAACTTAATGTTTGGAAAGTGAAACCTTTGCTTTGGTAAATAACATTTTATCTTAAATCGATAATTTTTAGAAGAATTCGAAATTATTTGAAAGAAAAACAGTTTTTTAAGCCAGTTATTTGAGAATAAAAATAAAAATAAATTTCTATATTCAAATAATGTTAAAACTATAATTAATTACTCAAAATATCCATTATTTCTTACATTATTTTTACTTACAAAGTTACTATTATTATCATACCTTTATATCATATTTAGAATGGTCCATGCAAAACTAACTCTTTAGGGAATATACAAATAGTCATTTAGAAGTTTATTGTTTTCATCTCTATAATTTGTCAATTGAAAACTACTTATGAGACATGATTTCTAGAGTCATTTTTAATTCTCTTGAACTGTGAACGTTTGTCCTTCAAAAAAGGAGACATTTTAAAAGATATTTAACTAAAACATATTTTATTAACACCAAGAGCAAAATAATCACCAGAAACGACCAAGGCTGTTCATTCAAAATGAAAGTGAGCAGTTTGGCCCTGACACAATTTCACTGTCAAATTTTTTATGCATTTAGTTTCCTTAGTTTAGAAAAAGAAGTGATCCAGTGGTCTTTTTCATTTAGGTAAAAAGTTGTCACTTTCTTCAATAATGCACTACAGTATATGGAAGGCTTGTATTAAAATATTTATTAAGCTATTATATTTGGAAGCCTTGTGTTAAAATATTAAATATACCAAGCAAAAGCTGAATTAATATACACTACTTCAAATATTTTTTGTACTAAAACTACTTTACTGAAATATTTTGGACTTCTAAATTTAAAAAATATGTACACATAAATCAAATCATGTGCATGAGCACCAATAGATACAAGGCAAACACACTGTACCAAGATATCCTGGGGGATACAAAGGCAGCAAGGAGGACTCCTCCTCTGAGGTCAATAGTGTGGAAAAGGACACATTAAAAAATGTGTTGACTTTTAAAATTTATCCACAAATTCTTTGTCATTTCCTTTAAAAGATGGAGCCTAATTCTTCCTTCCTTAAGTGTAGGCTGTACTTAGTGGGTCACTTCTATTCAATAGAATAAGGTAAAGGGACTGTGTGTGACTCTGCAACTAGGACATGAAAGACCTTGTGGATGCCTCTCTCTCTCTCAGATCACTGGCTCTCAGGGACCCTATCAGGGGGACGTGTCACATCCTGAGGAAACTCAGACATACCCGTTTAGAATCTCATGTGGTAAGGAACTGAGCCCTTTGGCAACAGCCATGCAGGTGAGTCATCCCAGGAGTGGATTTTGTAGTCCCAGTCAAGCCTTTAGATGATGACAGTCACAGATGACATCTTGATTCCAACCTCATGAAAAGTCCTGAGCCAGAATAAGTCAGAGAAACAGCTCCTGAATTCCTGCCTCACAGAAACTAAGAGAGAATAATTTTATTATTATTGTCTGAAGCCACGGGGTTTGGGATAATTTGTTAGGCAGTAATATATATTAATAAAAAGAATAATGTAAGGGTAATCATGCTTACTGTTAAAAGAGAGTATAAGTGAAAATATGTTAAGGAAAGTAATTACTTTTAGTTTGGGAAGCAGAAAGAACTCTGGAGAAGGTATGATATGAACTGGATCTTATGAGTTTAAAGACAAGTAATAGTTGGCTATTTCCAGACCAAGGAAAAGATATTTCCAATACTAGAATAGCATGAGAAAAGACTCATATGAATAATAAGATACATATCTTTCTCATTTGTTACATTGTCATAAATAACATTGTAATAAATAATAGTCCTACTTTATCAGCTTACTGTAATACATTGAATGTAATATGCCTATCATAATGTCTCGACCATGGTAAGCATTCAGTAAATTTTAACAGCTGTTACCATTTTAAAATGAGATGTTGGAGTTATTTTAATGGTCATTTTAATCAAACGGATCCAAGATAAATCTTGGATAAATACCTCCACTTCAAACCCAAGTGTGAAGTCTACTTTCTACTGATGATAGTTATATGGTTCTGTATTATTTTTCCCATTTGTTGCCTAATAATAGAGAATGTGTTTAGCAAATAACTACATTCTTCTCCAGTCTGTTTTCTCCAAAACCAACCTTATCCAAATGTCTTTTTTTTTTTTGCAGACCATAAGTTAGCTTTAGCTCTTTCATCTACCCATCCCATCACTTCACCTAGACCTACATCATTTTAAAATGAAATCACTTCAATAGAAGCCCCCATCATGTGTGATACTTGTTCTGCTGGAAACTAAGTACTCTTTGCTATATTCCTTAAATTCTACTTACCTAAACCATGCTTTGTCAAATAACTTGTATCAGTTCCTAATTTATATTGCAATAGTTTTAAAGTCCGGTCATATTGTGGTCTCCTTCTAACTATATAAAAATGAAGCTTCGATATAGATTTTTCCCTCTATTCATTATGGTTTCCATGATGCCAAGCACACAGATGTTGGAAAAATACACACACACACACACACAAAAAAAAATACACACATATTTCTTTGTTCATACTGTCTTCCTCACTTGATGTTTCATAGTCTGTCTTCATTTACCTTCCATGACTCAGAAAAGTCCTCCTCTATGCTGTTTTTCCTGACTCCTGTAGTGCATATTTATCTGCACATCCTCCACTGCTGACAGAATCATAATTGTATTCTGTTATGTTCTTGTGTTGCTTGCTTTTATTTTTATCTCTCTAAATATATTGTAAATTTCTTCAAATTGTTTCTTTTCTCCAGCTCCCTCAGTAAGTATTATAGATTTCATTTCAGATCAGCTGCATAAGACAGGAGGAAAAAAAATCCTAATTTTTTAATTAATTGGAGTTATACTTGAAATACAATTTATTGAATAGGTAATCTTTTTTCAAACCCTTTTTTACATAGAAACTAAGCATATAGTAGCTCATTTTTATTTACTATTTGTTTGTTTAAAGAAATAAAGAGACAACATACGAGATTAGAAAGTCATTTTGGAAACAGAATCTTTAGACATGGGCAAGAAAAGGTAAGAGTTATGGACAATGACTCTAAGGTTTCTGGCTTTGGTGATCATTGAATCACAGAGAACCACAGGAGGAAATGGAAGCACATTTCTAGCCAGAAAAAAACATTTTGATAAATGGAATCTTGGAATTTGTAGGTTTCAATGTAGCTGTGACCAGCAGGGACATTCAAAGGCTATTGTTGGCTGGTGGAGAAATATACACATGGACTGTAAGGAGCCAGCCCTCAACAGGAGGCAGTTTTTCCAACTCACAATTACACTTTGAGTAGGGAGAGTAGCTGATGTCAGAGCTTTCTTCCACTGATATTTCAGGCATGCAGCCATGGTGGCATTCTTATGCAGATTGAAGCATGAAATTGTGCAGTGAACCAGAAAGCAGTACAAGAAGAGTAAATGAGTCCCCTTTCAGAAAAAGGCATTCCAATTCAGCTGCTGGGAGAAATTAACTCTGAACTCTGATCATTTTTCTTGGTGAGGAAATACTGATTAACAGAACCCTATGCTAAGATGTAAACACACATGTGCATACACACACAGACACACACACACGGGATTGTTCTGATTTGTGGCAAAAATTAAAATATCTTCTGAATTATTTGTAATTTTAAAGTTAAAATCTTGGTAAGGGAAATGAGTGAAGATTCGGGAGAGTTTCTTTGGTAATTGAAACTCAATTTGTGTAGTTGTTAGCTATGTAAGAACTTATTCTTTACCACTACATAAAAATCGCTCTTATTGTCTGTGGACATTACAAGATTTCAAGGTGTGGTGATAAATTTGTTCTTAGAAAAAGTCATTAGAGAAAGATTAATGCAGTGAGTATGTTTTTAATTTAAACTATATAGAAAGAACATCACTATTTTGTTTTAATTTTATTTTTTTTCTTCAACTTTTATTTTAAGTTCAGGGGTACATGTGCAGGATCCAAAGGTTTGTAACATAGGAAAATGTGTGTCATAGTGATTTGCTGCACAAGTCATCTCATCTCCTAGGTATTAAGCCCAGTGTCCATTAGCCATTCTTCCTGACACTCTCCCTTCCCCTACAGCCCTCTCAACAGAACCCAGAGTATGTTGTTCCCCTCCACGTGTCCATGTGTTCTTATGTTTCAGCTACCACTTATAAGTGAGAATATGTGGTGTTTAGTTTTCTCGTCCTGCATTAGTTTGCTGAGGATAATGTGTTCCAAATCCATCCATGTCCCTGCAAAGGACATGATCTCAGTCCTTTTTATGGCTGCATGGCTGCATAATATTCCATGATGTACATGTACCACATTTTCTTTATCCAGTCTATCATTGATGGGCATTTAGGTTAATTCTGTGTCTTTGCTATTGTAAACAGTGCTGCAATGAACATATGCATGCATGTAATGTTATAATAAAAGGATTTATGTTCCTTCAGGTATATGCCCAGTAATGAGACTGCTAGGTTAAATAGTATTTCTGTCTCTAGGTCTCTGAGGAATCACCACACTATCTTCCACAACAACTGAACTAATTTAACTCCAACCAAGCATTCAAAAGCGTTCCTTTTTCTCCACAACTTCATCAGCATCTGTTGTTTTTTGACTTTTTAATAATAGCCATTCTGCCTGGCATGAGACGGTATCATATTGTGGTTTTGATTCACATTTCTCTAATGATTAGCGATGTTGAACTTTTTCTCATGTTTATTGGATGCATACATGTCTTCTTTAGAGAGGTGTGTGTTCCTGTCCTTTGCCCACTTTTTAATGAGATTGCGTTTTTTCTTGTACATTTGGTTAAGTTCCTTATAGACTCTGGATATTAGACCTTTGTCAGATGAATAGATTGCAAAAATTTTCTCCCATTCTATAGGTTGTCTGTTCACTCTTGTGAGAGTTTTTTTGTTTGTTTGTTTTTGCTGTGCAGAAGCTCTTTAAGAAACATCATTAGTTTTAAAGGAATGTGTATATGTATGTCAATGAAATAAAGAAAAATTTGTGAATGTTACCTGTAGATGGTATTATAAGTAGTTTTCAAACTTCTAATTTTCTATTTATTACAGATTATTTTTTATAAAAATATATTCATTTATAATCATAGAAAGGTAATACTTTCTAGAAGTGCATGAATGGAAGAAGGAAGACAGGATGATTTCACATACACATCTAACATAAGAACTGGGGAGGTAAGCAGAGTGTTGATAAGCTCAACTCCCCAAGCAAATAGCGTAAGTGCATGGTTACACTTTTTAAAAAATTTTATATGCTTACGTATCTGAAAGTCTTCAAGTGTGTGAGATACAATTCAGACGTTTGCTTTGCCGATTCGTTCTGTTAAGATTTTTCAAGTTTTCCTTCTTATGAGAAGTAATAGGCCATGATTCACCTGGATGGTTTTTGATAGTATATACTAAAGTCAATATTAAACCTTATTTGAGCCCCATGGATAGATGATTCTATTCATCCAAAAGTACCACTTCAGATTGGTTTCGTTGCTAAATGAATGGTTTATTTCTACTTGCTAAACTTTCATGAGTCAGTGAATGCCCCATTCACTCCTGAGAACATTATTATTCATTCTTCCTAGAATCAAAACTGGAATAGTCCATAGCTGCTTTTCATTTACTGTGTGATGTTCATTCAATTACAACTGTTACGTTGTCTACTGTAATTGTTGAAAAAATTTGACTCATTTTCTCTATCAATACTATCATTGTGTATCCATTCCAGCCATTGTGCTCACTCCATTTTCTTTGCCTTTATCATTGTTGGTCTCTCGATACATTATGGTATTGACTAAGATGAAAGCTAAGCTACATAAGCCACCTGGAATGAGACAGTTTTCAAAATTACAGTCTTTAAGTACTTGTATAACTGCCATGTTTGACATCTAGAAATGTCTATATATGTACAGATTTTACAAGTAATTTTATCAATTAATAAAAATCTCAGAAAGTATTATTTATACAGAGATAAAGAGTAATGCTATGTTAAAGTACATGTTTGTACTTTATAACCATTCTATATCAGCTAAATAAAATTAACGTAGAAAAAATTTAAATTTTCTATTAAATCTATTCTTGTAAAAAGTAGGTTTACCCATCAAATTTCAAGTAAGAGACCAAGGATATGTTCCATATATTTTTTTCTGAAAACAATGTTACCGTATAAGATTTTATTTGATTTGTATTTTATTATAAACTACTGAAGTAATATTTATGGAAAACACTATTTATAGGGAATTTATCATTATGAAATATAAAATTCTCAAGGAAAATAATGATGCTGAGGAAAATTTAGTTTGCCATTGATACTGAAAGCATTTTTTCCTAATTTATATTTGTTACAATAAAAGTGTGAAGATAGAACACTAAAGGGAATGTGAAAATGTTTAATAACTGGTTTTCTTTAACATACATACTAATTTCTATTTTTATCCTTCAGGGACTGTTCAGTATCTATTTCAGTTAGAATATTTTTGCTTACAAATTGTAAAAAAAAAAAAAACTCCAGTGGCTCAATCAATAAGGATTTATGATATTTAAGAAGAAATCTGGAGGCAGACTTGGCTCTGTGGTTGTTAATTCAGAAGCTCAATGATATCATGCAAGATTCAGGTTCTTTCCATTTCTCCCTCTGGCACCTGTACTTGAACTTTCGATTCATTCTCACAGGATGGGTTCTGCAGTTCCAGGGATTCATGCAGGCATTATGCTGTCCAGAGGATGAAGTTAATTCATCTTTCTCTGTTTCTCTTTATGAGGGAAAGAAAATATTTTCCAGAATCGCCTAGCAAACTTTGTCATATGTCATTTGCAGACAATGGGTTGGTATAACCAATCCTAAGCCACCTCCTTGTTAGGAAAATGAGGTTTAAACTGTTCAAGATTTCTACCTAAACTTAGGAGAGGTAGGGTTAACATGAGTAAAATTATAAGATTGTTTTCCTAAAAAAAATGGGGTAAACTGATATTAAGTAGATAGTCAACAGGTTTCTTGCACCTCCAGAATTTCGATAAAATTATTGTAAAATATTTTTTCTCATTATATGCAATCTAAATTCTGTTTTTCCATTCTGTACTTGGCTGAAACATTTTTGGATTTTATTGTTTGTTAGGCATTATTTTTCTGCTAACACACATCTAAAGAGCTTTATGTATTTAGCCCTTCCTTAAGCACTTTATCGTCCTACCTCCTTAGGTTAATGTACTGTTTAAGAGTTCGGGTTCTAAGTCAGACGGGGACTCATCACTTACAAGCTAATAGACTTTTGGTGAATGACCCTGTACCTCAGTTTATTGTCATCATCCATGATATTGAAGAGAGTAAAAAAACTCATAGGAGGCTACTTCAGCCTGTTCAGGCTGTTATAACAAAATACCACAAACTAGGTGACTTAAACAACAGACATTTATTTCTCATAGTTCAGAAGGCTGAGGAGTCCAAGATCAAGGCACAGACAGACTCAGTGTCTAATGGGTACCTGTGTGCTGGATAATAGACAATCATCTTTTTGCTGTGTCCTCACACAGCAGAATGGACGAAGGAGGTCTCTGGAATCTCTTTTTTAAGGGTATTAACTCCATCCATGAGGGCTCTATCCTCATAACTCAGCCACCTGAGAAATAACTCACCCCCTAATACCATCATATTGGGGGTTAGAATTTCAACATATGAATTTGGGGAGGACACAAGCATTCAGTTTGTACTATCCTGCCCCTGCTTGCCAAAAATTCATATCTTTCTCATATGTAAAATACATTTATCCCCTCCCAGCAGCCTCAAACGTCTAAACTCATTCCAGCAACAGCTCAAAAGTCTAAAACCCAAAGTCTCATCTATATGTTATCTAAATTAGATATGGGTGAGACCCAAGGTATGTTTCATCCTGACACAAATTCTCCTTCAGCTGTGGAAACCAACCATGTTGTGTGTTTCCAAAATATAATAGTGGAACAGGCGTAGGGACAGATATTCCCTTTTCAATGGGGAGAAATGGGAAAAAAGAAAGGAATGAGAAGTCTCAGGCAAGTCCAAAACCTAATGGGGCAAACAACATTACTCCTTAAGCCTCAAGAATAATCCTCTTTCCTCTTTGCTCTGCCTTCCAGCTACACTAAGGGGACAAAGTTAACCCACTGTTCAGCAGGACGACTCCTCAGTGGTTCTCTGCCTGGACCCTGTGGCTCTCCCTAGTTGCATCCTGATGCTCTACAAATCGAACACAGTAGTCTACGCAAATTATACATCACAGTGCCTGCCACATAAGTGCTTAAGTAACAGTTTGTCTTCATATTATTATTAGTTATACAGTTAATATTTTGGTAAAATTTATATGTAAACACTCTCAGATCATAATTATAATATTATAAGATTCAAACTTGTTTCTACTCTGCCTTTTGCTGTGATTTGTGATTTCCATTTTTAGAGGCTACACATTATTCCTTTTCTTCCTAACTAATCTCAATTAATGTTGCTCACAATTTATATAACTCATGTATTTTATTACAGAACTCTAGATTTTTAAATGCAAATATCAGTAAAAATACTATGATACACTACAACTTCATAGGAAAGGTTTGCTGGTAGAAAGATTATTGCACATGTATAAAAGTTACTATTTTATTTTATTATATTCTTTCTGCAAATTCTTATTAAAATACTATTTGAAACAAAGATAATTTTTAGCAATAGTAACTGTATTAGTCTGTTATCACACTGCTAACAAAGATATGCCTGAGACTGGGCAATTTACAAAAAAGAAAATAGTTTTATTGGACTTACAGTTACAGATGGCCGAGGAGGCCTCACAATCATGGTAGAAAGTGAAAGGTACTTCTCACATGGTGGCAGACAAGAGAAGACAGCTTGTACAGGGAAACTCCCCTTTTTAAAGCCATCAGATCTCATGAGACACATTCACTATCATGAGAACAGCACAGGAAAGATCTTCCCTCATATTCAGTCACCTCCCACTGGGTTTCTCTCATGACATGGGGGAATTGTGGGAGTTATAATTCAAGATGAGATTTGGGTACTGACACAGCCAAGTCGTATCATTCCACCCTGGTCCCTCCCAAATATCGTACATTCACATTTCAAAACCAATCATGCCTTCCCAACAGTCCCCAAAAATTTTAACTTATTTCAGCATTAACTCAAAAGTTCACAGCCCAATGTCTCATCTGAGACAAGGTGAGTCCCTTCCACCTATGAGCCTGTAAAATCAAAAGCAAGTTAGTTACTTCCTAGATTCAATGAGAGTACAGACGCTGGGTAGATACAGCCATTCCAAATGGGAGAAATTGGCCAAAACAAAGGGGCTACAGGCACTGTGCAAATCTGAAATCTAGCAGGGCAGTCAAATTCTAAAGCTCTGAAATGATCTTCTTTGACTTCAAGTCTCATATCCAGGTCATTATGCTGCAAGAGGTGGGTTCCCATGGTCTTGAGCAGCTCTGCCCCTGTGGCTTTGCAGAATAAAGCCTCCCTCCAAGCTCTTTTCAGGGGCTGGTGTTGAGTGTCTGTGGCTTTTCCAGCAACATGGTGCCACCTGTCTGTGGATCTACCATTCTGGGGTCTGGAGGACGGTGGCCCTCTTCTCACAGAGTCGCCAGGTGGTGCCCCAGTAGGGACTCATTGTGGGTGCTCAAATATCACATTTTGCTTCTGCACTGCCCTAGCAGAGGTTCTCCATGATCACCCCACGCCCACAGCAAACTTCTGCCTGGACATCCAGGCTATATTATCTGAAATTTAGGTGGAGGTTCTCAAACCTCAATTCTTCATGTCTTTGCACCTGCAGGCTCAACACCATGTGAAAGCTGCCAAGGCTTGGGGCTTGTACCATCTGAAGCCACTGCTGGAGCTATACATTGACCCCTTTTAGTCACAGCTGGGATGTGGGACACCAAGTCAGACTTCCAGGCCTGTGGTGGTAGGGGATGCGATGAAGACCTCTGATATGTTCTAGAAACATTTTCCCAATTGTGTTGGGATTAACATTTGGATCCTTGTTACTTACACAAATTTCTGCATCTGGCTTGAATTTCTCCTCAGAAAATGGGATTATCTTTTCTATCGCATTGTCTGGCTGCAAATTTTCCAAACTTTTATGTTCTGCTTCCCTTATAAAATGGAACGTCTTTAACAGCATCTAAGTTACCTCTTGAATGCTTTGCTGCTTATAAATTTCTTCCACCAGATACCCTAAATCATCTCTCTCTCAGGTTCAAAGTTCCACAAATCTCTAGGTCAAGGGCAAAATGACACCAGTCTCTTTGCTGAAACATAACAAAAGTTACCTTTGCTCCAATTGCCAACAAGTTCCTCATCTCCATCTGAGATCATCTCAGCCTGGAACTTGTTGTTCATACCAATATCAGCATGTTTGTCAAAGACATTAAATAAGTCTCTAGGAAGTTCCAAACTTTCCCATATTTTCTTGTCTTCTTATGAGCCCTCCAAACTGTTCCTACCTCTGCCTGTTACCCAGTTCAAAAGTTGCTTTCACATTTTCAAGTATCTTTTCAGCTGTGCCCCACTCTACTGCTACCAATTTAATGTATTAGTCTGTTTTCATGCTGCTGATAAAGACATACCTGAGAATGGGCAATTTACAAAAGAAAGAGTTTTATTGGACTTACAGTTTCATGTGGCTGGGGAGGCCTCACAATCATGGTGAAAGGTGAAAGGCACATCTCACACAGTTGCTGACAAGAGAAGAGAGTTTGTGCAGGGAAACTGCCCTTTTAAAAACCATTAAATCTCATGAAACTCATTCACTATCATGAGAACAACACATGAAAGACCCATTCCCATAATTCAATCACTTCCAGCCTGGCTCCTCCCATGACATGTAGGAACTGTGGGAGTTACCATCAAGATGAGATTTGGGTGCGGACACAGCCAAACCATGTCAGTAACTAACCAATTATTTCGCAACTATGGACTTGAGTAATTGTCTTTCTGTTCAACTACTTTGAGACAATAGGCTCTGAAGTTTTTACTTCAAAACATGTTCTCTACTACCCTATTTAAGTAGATACTCCCTCACCCAGTGATTTTCAATGAGACCCATTTTTCTTATTCTGTAATCTGTAATCTTCTTTTCAGCTTGAAATCTGTTTTCCTGTTTATTTGTGTTTTCCTTTTTGTTTTAAGAGATGGTCTCACTCTGTTGTGCAGGCTGGAGTGCAATGGAGCAATCCTAGCTCATTGTAACCTCTAACTCCTCAGCTTAAGTTATCCTCCCAACTCAAACTCCTCAGTATGTGGAACTACAGGACCATGCCATAATGCCTCACTGCTTTTACATTTTTTTGTTTTTGTAAAGTTGGTGTATTAGTCCATTCTCACATTGCTATAAAGAACTATCTGAGACTGGGTAGTTTATAAAGAAAGGAGGTTTAATTGACTCACAGTTCTGCAGAATGTACAGGAGGCATAGCTGTGGAGGCCTCAGGAAACTTACAATCATAGTAGAAGGCAAAGGTCAAGAAAACACATCTCACAGAGAGACAGAGAAGGGGGAAGTGCTATACACTTTTAAACAACCAGATCTCATGAAAACTCTATCATGAGACAGAACTAAGGGAATGGTACTAAATCTTTAGAAACCCACTCCATGATCTAATTACCTCCCACCAATCCCCACCTCCAACACTCAGGATCACAATTCAATAAAAGATTTTTGTTGGGTATACAGAGTCAAACCATAATTAGTTGGGGTCTCACTATATTGCTCATGCTGGTCTCAAACTCCGGATCTCAAGCTCTTCTCTCACCTTGATATACCAATGTCCTGAGATGACAGGAGTGAGTCACCACACCCATCCAGGAATCTGTTTTTATGAATAGACAGAAATGCTAAGAGAACACCTTCCAGGAATGTTTACAAGGATATTAATATGGCCCTCAATAAAGCATATCTTAATTATTGACATCTAAGAACAACTCTCACTATTTATCATTGGATGTGATTGCATCAAGTATTTATCACTGAATCAATCATGGAACTTTGTGTAATGCAAGCTTTATTGTTTATATTTTTACTCCACTTGTCACTCCTGGAACTGGATTTGGAAGAAACCCTAACCCCACTGACTGAGTTTGAAGAAACAGTGATTTCCTCACTGCAAAATCAGGATGGTATTGATAGTCAATGGTAGAAATGAAAATGAATGCAAAGTGGAAAAACTCACAAATGCATATTGCATCATGTACTTATTTATTCCATTGTACTGATTAAGCAATTGTTACACATCAAGTACTTTATTGTCAGTGATACATAGGTAGAAAATCACAAGACATATGCACTTTCAGAGTTTATATTGTATTGGATCTAATGTTACTTATGACTTTTTACATCTTAACAGTATGGTTTAATTGTAGGAAAACATAAATTTTCAAAATTGTCTTCTCAAGAGTTTCTGATACCTTGCATAATTAAATGTGAACACGTCCTTTGACACAGCAATAGCACTTCTAAGAAAAGTATTATAGATTTCTTCATCAAGATTAAAAATAATGTAAGTCCAAGCTTATTTATTGCAGCTTTGCATGTGATACAAAAAGGTTAAAAATATTCTGAGATCCTTCAAGACTCAGGAAATTAATTACTTATATGATGGAATAACATGTCACCACAAAAAAAAAGAATACAGGAAAAAAATTTCCTAAATACTAAAACAGGAAATTTTCTAAATATATTAAATAAAAATATACTTTTCTATAGATCATGGTTGTAGGATGCTACCATAAGAGTATTTTTAAAGAGTGTATACAGTGTGTGCCTGTGTATAAAGTATTACTAGGGAATGCAAAGTTAACTGGCAGGCTTGTTTGACTCAGGGTCAGGAACCTAGGTGTATGGAGATTAGATCTAGGAGAGTTTTCACACTTTACTCTGCTTTTAACTTGTAAACTTTTAATAATGTGAGTGTAAAACTCTTCATATAATAAAACTTTGAGAACATTTAAAGAAAAATTATCTCACAAAATCCTTATAAGATAGTTAAACGGGGAACTTGATTTTGTTGAAAGCATATTCTCTTAGAATGTAGAAATGAAAGCTAAAATCTACAGAAAGCAATTTAGGAAACAGACAGAGAGATTTAGAAGTTTTAATAATAAGTTAACAGTAGTTCTTGAAAAATGGCACAGAAATGAATGAAAGGAAAGGAGTAATCTAGAAAAGTATGGAAGAAATATGCTAACGTGAATAAAAATACATTTTTTTCAGATAAAAAGGATAAATGAAGTACTGAAGAGAGTATATGAAAAACTCATTGTAATAAAATTTTGAAATCTTCAAATTAAAGAAAAATACTATAATATTCTAAAAAATTAGTAATAAAATGAACAATAATTATTACAAATAAGTAAAAGTAAGCAATGATAAAAATTTAATATGTGAATGATATAAATTTTTAACTATCTGACATGTGATAAAAAAAGAAAAAACCCTGTGTATACATACCTCTGGTATTTTCCTGTGTGTTCTAATCTCTTCTTATAAAGACGCAAGTCAGATTAGATTGGAGTTCGCCATAATGACGTGATTTTAATTTTTCACCTCTATAATACCCTATCATCAAATATAGTCATATTTTGAGGTACTGGACCTATCATTACACATAGTCATATTCACATGAAAAAATACAGATGAAATTTGAAATTAAAAACAATGCCATTTCCATTAGCACCACAAAAATACAATGCTTAGGTCTAAATTGAACAAAATAAGTACAAAATCTATATGAGGAAAATTATACAGTCTGATGAACAAAATCAAAGATTATTAAATAAATGGAGAGATATCCTATGTTCATGGATAGAAAGACTTAATATCATCAAGATGTCAGTCTTTCCAAACTTAATCTATAAATTCAATGCAATCCCAATTAAAATGTCAGCAAGTTATTTTAGGTATATCAGCAAAGTGATTCTGAAGTTCTTTTGGAGAAAAAAAGAGATTCAAAATGGCTAATACAACATTGAAAGAGAATAACAAAGCTGAAGGAATGACACTACTGGACTTTAAGACACTCTAAAGTTACAGTAATCATGAAAGTATAATATTGGTGAAAGACTAGACAAATAGATTAATGTAACACATAGATTCAAAAATAGATTCACATATGTACTCAACTGATGTTTGACAAAAAAGCAAAGGCAATACAATCAAGCAAAGATAGTCTTTTCTACAAATGATGTGGAAGCAACTGGACAGCCACATGCAAAAAAAAAAAAAAAAAAACCCTAAACACAGACCTTATACTGTTCACAAAGGTTAACTCAAAAGGAATCATAAAATTAAATGTAAAACAAAAAACTGTAAAACTCGTAGAAGATAATATAAGAGAAAAGCTATATGATATTGGGTACAGTGATGACCTTTTAGATACAACATCAAAAACACAATCCATGAAAAAAATGATTGATAAGCTGGACTTATTAAAATTAAAATTTTCTGCTATCCAAAGGACAATGTCAAGAAAATAAAAAGATAAATCCCAAATGAGAAGAAAATATTTTCATAAGACACATCTTATAAAGTCTTCTTATCTGAAATATAAAATGAACATTTAAAAGTCAATAATAAAGAAATTATTTAAAATGAACCTAAGACTTTAATAGACACTCTACCTGTGTGTGTGTGTGTGTATGTGTGTGTGTGTGCATACATACACAATGCAAATAAGCATGTGAAACATTGTTCCACATCATATTTCATGAGGGAAGTGCAAACAAACAATTAGATACGACTTCAATGGCAAACATATGGAACACTGATAATACCAAATGTTGTTGCAGATGTGGAGCAACAAAAACTCTTATTCATTGCTGGTGGAATGCAAAATGGTACAGTCACTTTCCAATGCAGTTTGACAGTTTCATGTAAAACTAAACATTCTCTTAACATATGAATCAGAAATTTCACTTCTTGGAATTTCCCCAAATGAGTAGAAATTTTGCGTCCATGTGAAAACCTGAACACGTATGTTTATAGCAGCAGTCTCTTTTTTTTTTTTTTTTTTTTTGAGACGGAGTCTTGCTCTGTCACCCAGGCTGGAGTGCAGTGGCCAGATCTCAGCTCACTGCAAGCTCTGCCTCCCAGGTTTACGCCATTCTCCTGCCTCAGCCTCCCGAGTAGCTGGGAATACAGGTGCCTGCCACCTCGCCCGGCTAGCTTTTTTTTGCATTTTTTAGTAGAGACAGGGTTTCACCGTGTTAGCCAGGATGGTCTCGATCTCCTGACCTTGTGATCCGCCCGTCTCGGCCTCCCAAAGTGCTAGGATTACAGGCTTGAGCCACCGCGCCCGGCCTATAGAAGCATTCTTCATAATTTTCAAAACTAGGAAACAACTAAATTGTCCTTCAGTAGATGAATAGATAAATACACTATGGAACATTCAAAGAGTGGAATATTATTTAGCACTGTTAAAGCAAAATTTATACAATAATTATTGTTACAGCACAGCAAGGAAGATTTTATGGGGACCGCTTGAAATAGATTTTGCAGTGGTAAGGGCAAACATTGGGATCAACTCCAAATATAGCATGGAAATTGGGAATTTATAGCCAAGGAGCAGAGTGAGGCTCAGTGGATGGAAAATTACTAAGAGGAAACATGAGGGCTAAGGGGAATTCTGGCTGCATTGATCAAATTGGATTCTTGATGAAGACAGGCCAGAGTGATTAGATATGACTTTGTGGGATGGTGGATAATGACAAACCTGATCATATATCTAGAGTGATCAAATATTCAGATTAGGGAGTTCTTGCTAAAACTGGATTTTACAAGAAAGTGCATACATGGAACTAGAAGAAGGTTCACGAGTCCGACCAATGTATGGTGAAGCAAAGAATCTTTGTCAGCACTAAAAAGAAATGAGCTATCAAGCTATGAAAAGACATGATGAATTCTTAAATGTTTATTACTGAGTGAAATAAGTGAACCTGAAAAGGCTGCATACTGTATGCTTCCAACTCTATGACATCCAGGACAAGGCAAAACTGTACAGTTAATAAAAATATCAGTTGTTGTAGCGGGTTGGCAGCAGGAGATTAATAGGCAGAACACAGAGGCAGTGAAAATACCCTGTATGATACTGTAGTGATTGATACATGTCTCTTCATCAAACTCATAAAATGTACAACAAGAAGTGTGAACCCCAATATAAACCATGGATTTTAGATGATTATGATGTGTTTACATGGATTTATCAGTTGTAACTATTCTACTACTCTAATGAGGAATGTTAATCATGAGGAAGGTTATACATGTGTGTGAGCAGGCATGTGTGGAAAATCTCTGTATCTTCTTCTCAGTTTTGCTGTGAACCTAAAATTATAAAATGCCTAATAAAATAGATTCAAAATAGGTTTGAAAAAAGCCATAGACTTTTAGGAAAAAATATACATATCTTTCTCAATTATTGATCAATCTAGGAGACAAAATATCAAGAAAAAGATTTGAATAGAGTTTACATGCTTTTCTTAATGGCTATATGCAGATGTCTACATTCAACATTATTCCCATGCACATAAGAAATATTCACAAAAAGTACACCAAACTATAACAAATAGTTGGACAAATATCATATGAAATATATTACACAGACCACATGTGCTGACCACAATATTAGTTTTAAAAAAGCTAAATTATAAAATCCTATATTTTTAAACATTAAAAATATTTTAAAACACTTTTGGATCATGAAGCAAATAATAACAGAAATATGAAAATCTTAGAACAGAATGATAAAAAAATCAAAAATTTAAAATGTAAATAAGAATGTTTCAAGTGAAATCTAAATCTGTAAGCTTATATAGAAAAAAAGCTGAAAATTAACCAGCTTGATATATAAAAAATTAGAAAAAAACAAAAATTACAATAGACCTAATAAGATATACAGAAGATTAAAAAATTACAGCTGGGATCAATGATAGAGGCAAGAAAAATAGATTAGAGATAAACAAAGCCATATGAAAATTTAAAAAGACATACAAAGCATAAATTTCCCAAGATTGACCAAATAAAACAAATAGAAATAAATATAAACAAAAATGTGAACATAACTACAAATAAAACAAGTATTACAAAAAATTTATGCAAACAAGTTAATGCTTAGACACAACAGACTAAATGAAAGGAAAAAAATGTTGAAATTGACTGAAGAAGAAATACACATTCTGAATAGTTGTATATTTATTTAAGAAATTGAAGCAGTGGTTACAAATCTTGGTATAAAGAAGATATCCAGCCTAGATGGTGCTTAAGAGAATTTTCTACAAACTTTCAAATGATAATTCACCACAGTCTTATACAAAATCTTCTGAAGAATAGAGAAAAAGAAAATATTTCTCATCTTTTTTTATGTAGGATGACTATAATCTTGAAAAGAAACAACAATAGCACACTACATAACAATGTTCTGGTCAACTATGGACTGTACATAAAGCAGTGGTCCTATAAGATTATAATGGAGTTTTCCTATATAGGTGTACCATGTTTTATCTTTTATACCATATTTTCACTGTTACCTATTTTATGTTTAGATATGTTTAGATCCACAAAAACTTACCATTGTGTTATAATTTCCTAGGGCATTCAATAAAATAACCTGCGGTACAGGTTTAAGTCCAGGAGCAGTAAGCTACTTCATATAGCTTTGGTGTGCAACAGGCTGTATCATTTAGGTTTGCATAAATACATGCTATGATGTTTGCACAATTACAAAGTCACCTAAGGTCACATTTCTTAGAATCTATTCCCATCAACAATGCATTTATATATATAAAAATATATGTGCACACATATACATATATATGATGAATATATTTACATCAATTTAAATTTATAAATGTATAAAGTTATATATAATATATTTATGTGTTCACTTACATTTATAGATAGATATCTGTATATATCTGTTTGTATGCTATTAAATATACAATTTATCTAAAAAGATAAGTAGATCCAATTTCTGTACTTTTTGACTTTTATCAACATAATCAGAATTATCAATCTTTTTATTTCTGTATGGCATATTTATCTTGTTTAAAAACTCTTAAGGACTTAAATCATGTTTCTTGAAGGAAACCCTAATATTATAAAAATAACAATTGTTATCAAGTAAATTTATGAATTCATTACAATACTAATCAAAACTCCAAAAGGAGTTTCTTAATACAAAACTTCACACATTAATTCTAAAGTTCTGTGGTAGAGAGGAAGGCCATTAGCAACCAATAAAGATTTTAAAACTAAATAATAGTGAAGAGGGACATATCTAACAGAGAAAGAAGTGATATTTTATGTTAATATAAATTTTACAAATGAAATTGTATAATTACAGAAAGAAACTAATATAATGTGAGAATGTAGTTAATGAAAAAGATTTACATTTTATACCAGTGGAAGGAAGTATAAGCTATCCATAAATGGTTTGGATAAAATTAGATACCTATGAAAAATTATCAAATTCCTATTTACAACAAAACTTCAACAGATTAAAATTGTGAATGTTAAACAATACTACATATGAAGATAGTAGAAGAATATATAGTCAACAATTAGAAGAAAATGTAGGGTAAAGTGGGCCTACCTAAATTGCTAGGGTATTCTTAGTAGCAACAAAGAAAAAAATTATAATTTAAGAACACTTTTGTACTATAAAATATTCATTAAAGAAAAGTTAAATACAAAAATGAATTGATAGACAGTATTTACCAGAGATTTAACAGGTAAATTCTATAACAAAATACATAAATACCTCCCAGATATTAATTTTTTAAATTTACAATATATAGAAAAAACATGAAGTAATATTAAACTGTCAGACAGCTACGACCTTTAAAGAACAGAGCAAATATGAAGCGTAGATGTGAAAGAGACTGTAGTGTTTCCTTCATATTGACCAAACCTTGGGCAGTGAAGAACTTCTTGTATCATATGAAGATTGAGGGTATTTTGAAGATTGAATCTCAGGCATAGTGTGTGAAAGTGTGAAACAGCATGAGAGTTTGATGTTGCTAATGCTAGTTCTATAAAGTTAATGATTACTGCGGGCAAAGGTGTGGAGATGAGGTTAACCAGCTAATAGAAGGAGAAAGGAAATAATAAAAAAATCTTACTTCAAAATAAGACCAGAAAGGAGAAAAAATTACACAAAATGGATAAATACAAAACAAATACGATTGTAGGTTTATATTCCAATACATAAGTAGCTTCATTAAATATAAATACTTAGTCAAAAGACAAATGTCAGATAGAATAAAAATTAAAATGAACCAGATAATTAAGTCTTCATGCTAAAGTCCTTGTAGTTATATGGAAAATCACTAATGTATTTGAAGCAGAAGGATAAAATCATTAGCTTTGTGTTTTGGAAAGATCGTTTTGGCAGGGAATATTGAATTAATACAAGCAAATTAACCATGATCCCTGGTCTCTGGTACTTTGTTTCTGGCCCCTGTACTGAAAGAGCTCACAATCCAGTGACACAGACAAATCTGTAAACAGACAAATTACAACACCAGGCCACAGTTAAACTTTTTAGAAGAAAAGTTTGGATTGGCAAACTCAGTTTGGGGAAAGCATCACAGACAAAATAACATTTAATCTAAGATATGTGTATTTATTTGGTGAGCTATTCTTTTATTTGTGTGCCAGTGAAATAGAAATTTTGTATCAAATCACAGGAACAGTTCATGGGTGACAGGAGTTGAGTTTTGGTGTGTTATTTAACCGTTTCCTTTTTATTGTTTAGTTGGTATGGTACCCTACTTCCTAAATATTTAAACTATGTTTCAAATGATTAAGTAACTAGACTCAAGGGTTATATATTTGATAACAAAATAAAATTTACACCATTGTATAATAAAAAATGAAAAGAAAGAGCAAATACATACAGGTTTTTTACCATATTTTTTTAAAAAATACAATTATTATTTCAAATTAAGTAAAACAGAAATTGATATATGGGATGATAGTGTCTGTTGTTGGGTAAAAGAAAAATGTACACAATATTAATTTTATCTACTCTCTGATTAGTTCACCTGATCTCACATTAATATTAATATTTGGAATTCCAATGTGTAATGATAGAAATGCTATATATTGAAGAAAAATTATGACTTTTTAATATTTCCAAGGGAATATTTTAGCTTTTTATAAACATCTACCCCAAGAAAACTCAATATAGAGAACTTTAAGACCTACATCAATAAAAATGCATATTCCAGTTACAATGATATAGATTAGTATATGTAAGCTGCCCAGTTGTGATATGTATATACCACATAATTCAAAAACAGGTAATCTAGAATATCAATGCTGAATATCATTTAGCGATTTCAGTTTAAAAAGTCATTTAAAATGAATTTTCATTGCATTATTTTCATGTCTATAAAATAAAAAAGATGATATATAAGACATGAAGAATATATAAATTTAATATGTATTTCACGAATTATAGTGCTTAATGGGACTCTCAAAATTATTTCCATTTGGAAAGAGATACTCTTGCTGGTAAAAGTATTAAGTACTAAGATGGAAAATAAAATGCTGTTTCTGTTTCCTGAAAGATTAAAACATTATATGGAACATCTAACTCTGATGGGTCTTTCTTCTTATCACATATTGCTCTGTATTTTGTGTAATCAAATTATGGATTTCATGTCATTATTCTGTTTGCAAATGAGCATACTACATATCATAGTTGGATCTCCTTTAGCTATGCAGCAAAAACATAAAAATCCTGTTTTCTGTTAACAATTGTGCAATGAATGTTTAAAAATAAGTGTATGCACACATTTTTAATGTGTAGACAATTTGCATTTATTTGCACTTTGAAATAGTCTTATACACTCACATTTTCTCTACTTTTGTTACTTTTGAACAAATTTGCATAAAGTATGAAAATTCCCCAGCTGTTCAATGGAATACATTATATTCTGCTTTCAAAGAAAGTGTTAAGTGACATTTCCTTTCTTTAATTTAGCACCCATTTTATTAACTTTCAATTTAAAGAAACATAAATACCACATAAACAAATGTATGCCTAAAATGAGGAAAGATACGAAATAAGACTCCACCTAAGGTTTGGAACTCAAGGACTTAATGAGATGTAATTGCATCATAAATACATATTTCTAAGAGTAACATGCTGTGCCAAATACGTTACAGAAAAGTCATTAATTATAACAGAAAAAAAGTTTACAAATAACAATCATCATGGTGGTATAGATATAAATTTCAAAATATTTTAAAGATTGCTTCTTAAAATGTAGGCCTAGAGAGTCTTTGTGCTAAACAGGTAACATTAGGTAGCAGGCACATAAACTAAATGCAATTGAGCAAAAAGACTCCATTGTAGGGCAGTTTTGTTTTCAGCAAATACCTGTTTTAGGCATCTATCACTAACTCTTGACTAGCAAAAAGCTTTGGTAGTTTCTCATGCTTGTCACATTTGTTGGAAATTCAGCATTTAGAAGCAAAATTTCCA
Organism: Mandrillus leucophaeus; assembly: GCF_000951045.1. Classification (NCBI taxonomy): domain Eukaryota; kingdom Metazoa; phylum Chordata; class Mammalia; order Primates; family Cercopithecidae; genus Mandrillus; species Mandrillus leucophaeus. The sequence continues at coordinate 950,732 of NW_012107864.1, read as the reverse complement.
CACTTAAATATATTATTTTCCACTTCACCTTACTAACTTAAAATATTATATTTTGAAAGTAAATGCGTACTTTAGGGTATCTACCTGTTCAATGTATTATGCAAAGCAATTTTCATTATATAATATTTTATTGGAAAGTCTCTACCGCTTTGAATTTAAAGTAGTTGTCAGCCATTTATTGACAATTTTGTTTTAGATGGTTTGTATACAGACAATTATTCCCTATAGTCACAAATAAATATAAAAGTTGAAATTATGATTCAAAGTAATGTTTGGTTGTAAAATTTTCCACAAGAAACAGTAGAAAACAAATGTTTGGTTCTCTTTGGATTAGTATCTGGAATAAGATAAATTTTTCTGAAATCATTTAAAATATTGGTACTCTTAGCTGATCAAGCTTGTTAAAAAGATATAATTTTACAATTATTACATGTCAGCTAAAAATGAAAGGGAAATCTTTTTTAAAGGTAAAGTAGGTGTTCAGTAGTTTATTGTGCTAGAAGTTTCAGAATGAAAACCGATAGCTCATGACATTTGTAATACTTTATTATCTACTTTCAATTGAAATATGTTAGGCAAATCTCATAGGTTAATTCTGATACACCAAATAAAAGTGCTTTGAGAACATTACAAATGTGTGTATGTGTAAACTTTAGTCAGATGTCTAAGGATCTGACACGATAATATATAATAAATACTATATCTCAGCTGAAATAAGGTTTTTAAAAAGTAGATTGTATGAAGGATTACTGTAGTCAAAAAGTAGATTTTATCTCTATAACATATATATAGATATGAAATCTAAAATCCGAAGTATTATATATACATGAATATGCATGTGTACTTATATAAGGTGAGAGAGAGGGAGTGAGAAACAGAGAGCTGCAGAGACACATGACAGAGAAGAGAGATCAATAAATTACTCAGACAAGAATAATTGTAGAGTTTAACTCCATACCAAAAATGGCACTTGCATTTCTCTATCCTTTTTTGGGGTATTAGAAATTCTAAATAAAAATTTTTCCTAACTCATGGGAATGTATTTATGTATTCAAGTCATCTTTTTGTTTTAAATTTTACTATCACTTTTTAAACTTAAGGATTCCGAAAGAAATTATCATATATCCTCTTTCATATTTATTTTTATTTTTATTTCCATGGGTTTTGGGGGAACAGGTGCTGTTTGGTTACAGGAATAAGTTCTTTATTGGTGATTCTGAGATTTTGGTGCACCCATCACCTGAGCAGCATACACTGTATCCAGTTTGCCATATTTTATCCCTCGCCGTCCCCCAACCTTTCCCCCAAGACCCCATAGTCCAATGTATTATTCTTATACCTTTACATCCTCATGGCTTAGCTCCCACATGAGTGAGAACATACAATGTTTAGTTTCACATTCCTGAGTTACCTCACTTAGAACAATAATCTCCAGTTCCATCCAGGCTGCTGTGAATGCCATTATTTTGTTTCTTTTTATGACAAAGTATTATTCCACGGTATATATATACCACATTTTCTTTATCACTCATTGATTGATAAGCATTTGGGCTGGTTTCTTTTCTTTTTTCTTTTTTTTTTTTTGAGATAGAGTCTCGCTCTGTTGCCCTGGCTGGAGTGCAGTGGCGAGATCTCAGCTCCCTGCAACCTTTGCCTCCGCAACCTTAGCTGGTGGTTCCATATTTTTGCAATTGCAAAAAGTGCCGCTATAAAAATGGTTGTGCAAGTATTGGGATGCTGGACCAAATGGTAGATCTACTTTTAGTTCTTTAAGGAATCTCCACACTCTTTTCCACAGTGGTTGTACTAGTTTACATTCCCACGAGTAGTGTAAAAGTGTTCCCTTTTCACCACATCGGTGCCAACATCTATTATTTTTTTATTTTTTGATTATGGCCATTCTTGCAGGAGTGAGGTGGTATTACATTGTGGTTTTGATTTGCATTTCCCTGATAATCAGTGATGTTGAGCATTTGTCCATATGCTTGTTAGTCATTTGTATATCTTCTTTTGAGAATTGCCTGTTCATGTCTTTAGCCTACTTTTTGATGAGCTTGTTTGCTTTTATTATTTATTTATTGTTGCTAATCTGTTTGAGTTTCTTGTAGATTCTGGATATTAATTCTTTGTCAGATATGTAGATTACAAATGTTTTTTCCCATTCTGTGGATTGCCTGTTTACTCTGCTGATTGTTTCTTTTGATGTGCAGAGGCTTTTTAGTTTAATTAAGTTCCATCTTTTTATCTTTGTTTTGTTGTGTTTGCTTTTGGGTTCTTGGTCATGAAGTCATTACCTAAGCCAATGTCTAGAAGGGTTTTTTCAATGTTATAGTTTTTTATGGTTTCAGGTCTTAGATTTAAGCCTTTGACCGATTTCAAGTTGGTTTTTGTGTAAGGTGAGAGATGAGGATCCAGTTTCATTCTTCTGCATGTGGCTAGCCAATTATCCAAGCACCATTTGTTGAATAGGGTGTCCTTTCCCCACTTTGTATTTTTGTTTGCTTTGTCAAAGAGCAACCAAAGAGTTGGCTGTAAGTATCTGACTTCATTTCTGTGTTCTATATTCTGTTCTATTGGTCTATGTGCCTGTTTTTATATCAGTACCATGCTGCCATGCTGTTTTGGTCAGTATGGTCTCATATATATTATAGTTTGCAGTTGGGTTATGAGATGCCTCCAGATTTGTTTTTGTTTTTTTGTTTTTGTTTTTGTTTTTTGCTTAGTATTGCTTTGGCTGTTTGGGCTCGTTTTTTGGTTTTACATGAGTTTTAGGATTGTTTTTTCTAGTTCTGTGAAGAATAATGGCAGTATTTTCATGGGAATTGCATTGAATATGTAGATTGCTTTTGGCCATGTGGTCATTTTCACAATATTGATTCTACCTATCCATGAGCATGGGATATGTGTCCAGTTATTTGTATCATCTATGATTTCTTTCAGCAGTGTTTTTAATTTTCCTTTTAGAGGTCTTTCACGTCCTTGGTTAGGTATATTCCTAAGGACTTTACTATTCTTAATTTTTTGCTGCTGCTGTGAAGGGGGTTGATTTGATTCTCAGCTTGGTTGCTGTTGGTGTATAGCAGAGCTACTTATTTGTGTACATTAATTTTGTATCCTGAAACTTTGGTGAATTCATTTACCAGTTCTAGGAGCTTTTTCAATAAGTCTTCAGGTTTTCTACATATACAATCATATCATCAGCAAACAGTAACAGTTTGACGTCATCTTTACCAGTTTGGATACTCTTTGTTTCTTTATCTTGTCTGATTGCTCTGCATAGGATTTCCAGTACTATATTGA
>NW_012107864.1:944753-947382 GCF_000951045.1 Mandrillus leucophaeus | reverse complement strand
GCAGCTCCGCCCCTGTGGAATTGCAGAATACAGGCTTCCTCCTAGCTGCTTTCATAGGCTGGCATTGAGTGTCTGTGGCTTTTCCAGGCACATGGTGCAAGCTGTCAGTAGATCCACCATTCTGGGGTCTAGAGGATGGTGGGCCTTTTCTCACAGCTCCACTAGGCAGTGCCCCAATAGGGACTCTGTGTGGGGTCTCTGACCTCATATTTCCCTTCCACACTGCCCTAGCAAAGGTTCTCCATGAGGGCTCCACCCCTGGAGCAAACTTTTATCTGGGCATCCAGCTGTTTCCAGACAGCTTCTGAAATCCAGGCAGAGGTTTCCAAATCTCAGTTCTTGACTCCTGTGCATCCACAGACTCAATGCGACCTGGAAGCTACCAAAGCTTGGGGCTTCCATCCTCTGAAGCCACAGCCTGAGCTCTACATTGGCCCCTTTCAGCCATGGCTGGAGCAGCTGGGACACCAGGCACCAAGTTCTTAGGCTCCACACAACACAGGGAACCTGGGCCTGGCCCACAAAACCACTTTTTCCTCCTAGGCTTCTGGGCCTGTGATGGTCTGCCATGGGCTTGTGAAGGGCTGCCATGAAGGTCTCTGACATGGCCTGGAGGCATTTTCCTCCAGGTCTTGGTGATTAACATTAGGGTCCTTGTTACTTATGCAAATTTCTGCAAGTGGCTTGAATTTCTCCCCCCAAAATCGATTTTTCTTTTCTACTGCATCATCAGGCTGCAATTTTTCCAAACTTTTATGCTGTTTTCCTTTGAAAATGGAATGTTTTTAACAGTACCCAAGTCACCTCTTGAATGCTTTTCTGCTTAGAAATTTCTTCTGCCAGATAACCTAAATCATCTCTCTCAAGTTCAAAGTTCCACAGATCTCTAGAATAAAGGCAAAATGCCACCAGTCTCTTTGCTAAAACATAACAGGAGTCACCTTTTCTCCAGTTCCCACTCAGTTATTCATCTCTGTCTGAGACCATCTTAGCCTGAACCTTATTGTTCATATCACTATCAACATTTTTGTCAAAGCCATTGAACATGTCTCTAGGGAGTTCCAAACTTTCCCACATTTCCTGTCTCCCCAGCCCTCCAAACTGTTCCAAACTCTGCCTGTTGCCCAGTTCCAAAGCTGCTTCCATGTTTTCGGGTATCTTTTCAGCAACGCCCCACTCTGCTAGTACCAGTTTACTGTATTAGTTTGTTTTCAGGTTGCTGATAAAGACATACCTGAAACTGGGAACAAAAAGATGTTTAAGTGGACTTACAGTTCCACACTTCTAAGGAGGCCTCACAATCATGGTGGGTGGCAAAAGGCACTTCTTACATGGTGATGGCAAGAGAAAAATGAGGAAGAAGCAAAAGCGGAAACCCCTGGTAAACCCATCAGATCTCATGAGACTTATTCACTATCATGAGAATAGCATGGGAAAGACTGGCCCCCATGATTCAATTAGCCACCGCCTGGGTCCCTTTCACAACACGTGGGAATTCTGGGAGATACAATTCAATCTGAGGTTTGGGTGGGGACACAGCCAAATCATATCACTATTTCAATCTCACTGCTTCTTATTGGTATGTTCAGAGTTTCTATTTCTTCCTGGTTTAATTTAGGAAGATAGTATATTTCCAGGAATTTATCCAACTTTTGTAGGTTTTTTAGTTTACGTGTGCAAAGATGTTCATATTAGCCTTGAATGATCTTTTGTATTTCTGTGGTATAGGTTGTAATATCTCCTGTTTTGTTTCTAACTGCCTTTATTTGGATTGTGTCTCTTCTTTTCTTTGTTAATCTCACTAATGGTCCATCAATTTTGTTTATCTTTCCAAATATCCAGGTTTTTGTTGGATTTATCTTTTTATTTTTTGTTTCAATTTCATTTAGTTCTTCTCTGATCTTTGTTACTTCTTTTCTTCTGCAGAGTTTGGGTTTGGTTTGTTCTTGTTTCTCTAGTTCCTTGAGGTGTGACCTTAGATCGTCTGTTTGTGCTCTTTCAGACTTTTTGTTGTAGGCATTTAATGCCATGAACTTTCCTCTTAACACCACCTTTGCTGTATTCCAGAGGTTTTGATAGGTTGTGTCACTATTATCATTCAGTTCAAAGAATTTTTTTTTCTTTCCATCTTGATTTAATTGTTGACTTAACGATCATTCAGGAGCAGATGATTTAATTTCTATATATTTGCATGATTTTGAAGGTTTATTTTACAGTTGATTTCCAATTTTATTCCACTGTGGTCTGAGAGAGTACTTGATAAAAATTTCAATTTTCTAAATTTATTGAGACTCATTTTGTGGCCTATCATATTATCTATCTTGGAGAATGTTCCATGTGCTAATTAATGGAATGTATATTCTACAGTTACTGGAAAGAATGTTCTGCACATATTTGTGAAGTCCATTTTTTCCAGGGTAAAACTTAAACCCATTGTTTATTTGTTGATTTTATGTCTTGATGACCTGTCTAGTGCTGTCAGTGGAGTATTAAAGTCCCTTATTATTATTGTGCGGCTGTCTATCTCATTTCTTAGGTCTCATAGTTATTGTTTTATAAATTTGGGAGCTCCAGTGTTAGGTGCACATATATTTAAATTGTGATATTTTCCTTTTGGACTACTCTTTTT
>NW_012107864.1:940478-943108 GCF_000951045.1 Mandrillus leucophaeus | reverse complement strand
CTCCAGATTTGTTTTTGTTTTTTTGTTTTTGTTTTTGTTTTTTGCTTAGTATTGCTTTGGCTGTTTGGGCTCGTTTTTTGGTTTTACATGAGTTTTAGGATTGTTTTTTCTAGTTCTGTGAAGAATAATGGCAGTATTTTCATGGGAATTGCATTGAATTTGTAGATTGCTTTTGGCCATGTGGTCATTTTCACAATATTGATTCTACCTATCCATGAGCATGGGATATGTGTCCAGTTATTTGTATCATCTATGATTTCTTTCAGCAGTGTTTTTAATTTTCCTTTTAGAGGTCTTTCACGTCCTTGGTTAGGTATATTCCTAAGGACTTTACTGTTCTTAATTTTTTGCTGCTACTGTGAAGGGGGTTGAGATTCTCAGCTTGGTTGCTGTTGGTGTATAGCAGAGCTACTTATTTGTGTACATTAATTTTGTATCCTGAAACTTCGGTGAATTAATTTACCAGTTCTAGGAACTTTTTCAATAAGTCTTCAAGGTTTCTACATATACAATCATATCATCAGCAAACAGTAACAGTTTGACGTCATCTTTACCAGTTTGGATACTCTTTGTTTCTTTATCTTGTCTGATTGCTCTGCATAGGATTTCCAGTACTATATTGAATAGAAGTGGTAAAACTGGGCAACTTTGTCTTGTTACAGTTCTCAGGGGGAATGTTTTTAATTTTTCCCCATTCAGTATTATGTTGGCTGTGGGTCTGTCATAGATGGCTTTTATTACATTAAGTTTTATCCCTTCAATGACAATTTTGCTAGGGTTCTAATCAATGAAAGATGCTGTATTTTGTCAAATGCTTTTTCTGCATCTCTTGAAATGATTATGTAATTTTTGTTTTTAATTCTTTTTATGTGGTATATCACATTTATTGACTTGTGGATGTTAAACTATCCTTGCGTCCCTGGCATGAAACCCACTTGATCTTGATGGATTATCTTTTTGATATGCTATTCATTTTGGTTAGCCAGTGTTTTGTTAAGGATTTTTGCATTTATATTCACCAAAGACGTTGGTCTGTACTTTTCTTTTTTGTTATGTTCTTTTGGTATTAGAGTGATACTGGCTTCATAGAATTATTTAGAGAGGATCTCCTTTTTCTCTTTCTTGTGGAATAGTGTCAATAGGATTGGTACCAATTCTTTTTCGAATGTGTAATAGAATTCAGTTGTGAATTTGTCTGATCCTAGACTTTTTTGAAGGGGGGAGGCTGGCAAATTTTTTATTACTCTTTATATTATTTCGTTTTCACGCTGCTGATAAAGACATACCTGAAACTGTGAACAAAAAGGGGTTTAATTGGACATACAGTTCCACATGACTAAGGAGGCCTCGGAATCATGATGGGAGGCAAAAGGCACTACTTATGTGATAATAGCAAGAGAAAAATGAGGAAGAAGAAAAGCAGAAACCGCTGAAACCGCTGAAACCCGTCAGATCTCATGAAATTATTCACTATCAGGAGAATAGCATGGGAAAAATCAGTCCCCATGATTTAATAACCTCCCCCTGGCTTCCTCCCACAACACATAGGTATTCTGGGAGATACAATTCAAGTTGAAATTTGGGTGGGGACACAGCCAAACCATATCATTCTGACATTCACCCCTCCAAACCTCATGTCCTCCCGTTTCAAAACACAATCCTGACTTCCCAACAGTCCCCCAAAGTCTTAACTCATTTCAGCATTAACTCAAAAGTTCACAGTCCAAAGTCTCATCCGAGACAATGCAAGTCCCTTCCTTCTATGAGCCTATAAAATAGAAAGCAAGCTAGTTACTTCCTAGATACAACAGATATTGGGTGAATACAGCCATTCCAAATGAGGGAAATTGGCCAAAACAAAGGGGCTACAGAGCCCGTAGAAGTCCAAAATCCAGCAGAGCAGTCAAATTTTAAAACTCCAAAATGATCTTTACCCCCGGTCTCACATCCAGGTTATGTGGATGCAAGAGGTGGGTTCCCATGGTCTTGAGCAGCTCCGCCCCTGTGGAATTGCAGAATACAGGCTTCCTCCTAGCTGCTTTCATAGGCTGGCATTGAGTGTCTGTGGCTTTTCCAGGCACATGGTGCAAGCTGTCAGTAGATCCACCATTCTGGGGTCTAGAGGATGGTGGGCCTTTTCTCACAGCTCCACTAGGCAGTGCCCCAATAGGGACTCTGTGTGGGGTCTCTGACCTCATATTTCCCTTCCACACTGCCCTAGCAAAGGTTCTCCATGAGGGCTCCACCCCTGGAGCAAACTTTTATCTGGGCATCCAGCTGTTTCCAGACAGCTTCTGAAATCCAGGCAGAGGTTTCCAAATCTCAGTTCTTGACTCCTGTGCATCCACAGACTCAATGCGACCTGGAAGCTACCAAAGCTTGGGGCTTCCATCCTCTGAAGCCACAGCCTGAGCTCTACATTGGCCCCTTTCAGCCATGGCTGGAGCAGCTGGGACACCAGGCACCAAGTTCTTAGGCTCCACACAACACAGGGAACCTGGGCCTGGCCCACAAAACCACTTTTTCCTCCTAGGCTTCTGGGCCTGTGATGGTCTGCCATGGGCTTGTGAAGGGCTGCCATGAAGGTCTCTGACATGGCCTGGAGGCATTTTCCTCCAGGTCTTGGTGAT
>NW_012107864.1:938212-940428 GCF_000951045.1 Mandrillus leucophaeus | reverse complement strand
CAAACCTCATGTCCTCCCGTTTCAAAACACAATCCTGACTTCCCAACAGTCCCCCAAAGTCTTAACTCATTTCAGCATTAACTCAAAAGTTCACAGTCCAAAGTCTCATCCGAGACAATGCAAGTCCCTTCCTTCTATGAGCCTATAAAATAGAAAGCAAGCTAGTTAATTCCTAGATACAACAGATATTGGGTAAATACAACCATTCCAAATGAGGGAAATTGGCCAAAACAAAGGGGCTACAGAGCCCGTAGAAGTCCAAAATCCAGCAGGGCAGTCAAATTTTAAAACTCCAAAATGATCTTTACCCCCGGTCTCACATCCAGGTTATGTGGATGCAAGAGGTGGGTTCCCATGATCTTGAGCAGCTCCGCCCCTGTGGAATTGCAGAATACAGGCTTCCTCCTAGCTGCTTTCATAGGCTGGCATTGAGTGTCTGTGGCTTTTCCAGGAACATGGTGCAAGCTGTCAGTAGATCCACCATTCTGGGGTCTAGAGGATGGTGGGCCTTTTCTCACAGCTCCACTAGGCAGTGCCCCAATAGGGACTCTGTGTGGGGGCTCTGATCCCATATTTCTCTTCCACACTGCCCTAGCAAGGGTTCTCCATGAGGGCCCCACCCCTGGAGCAAACTTTTATCTGGGCATCCAGCTGTTTCCAGACAGCTTCTGAAATCCAGGCAGAGGTTTCCAAATCTCAGTTCTTGACTTCTGTGCATCCACAGGCTCAATGCGACCTGGAAGCTACCAAAGCTTGAGGCTTCCATCCTCTGAAGCCACAGCCTGAGCTCTACATTGGCCCCTTTCAGCCATGGCTGGAGCAGCTGGGACACCGGGCACCAAGTTCTTAGGCTCCACACAACACAGGGAACCTGGGCCTGGCCCACAAAACCACTTTTTCCTCCTAGGCCTCTGGGCCTGTGATGGTCTGCCATGGGCTTGTAATGGGCTGCCATGAAGGTCTCTGACATGGCCTGGAGACATTTTCCTCGTGGTCTTGGTGATTAACATTAGGGTCCTTGTTACTTATGCAAATTTCTGCAAGTGGCTTGAATTTCTCCCCCCAAAATTGATTTTTCTTTTCTACTGCATCATCAGTCTGCAATTTTTCCAAACTTTTATGCTGTTTTCCTTTGAAAATGGAATGTTTTTAACAGTACCCAAGTCACCTCTTGAATGCTTTTCTGCTTAGAAATTTCTTCTGTCAGATAACCTAAATCATCTCTCTCAAGTTCAAAGTTCCACAAATCTCTAGAATAGAGGCAAAATGCCACCAGTCTCTTTGCTAAAACATAACAGGAGTCACCTTTTCTCCAGTTCCCACTCAGTTATTCATCTCTGTCTGAGACCATCTCAGCCTGAACCTTATTGTTCATATCACTATCAACATTTTTGTCAAAGCCATTGAACATGTCTCTAGGGAGTTCCAAACTTTCCCACATTTCCTGTCTCCCCAGCCTTCCAAACTGTTCCAAACTCTGCCTGTTGCCCAGTTCCAAAGCCGCTTCCATGTTTTCGGGTATCTTTTCAGCAACGCCCCACTCTGCTAGTACCAGTTTACTGTATTAGTTTGTTTTCAGGTTGCTGATAAAGACATACCTGAAACTGGGAACAAAAAGATGTTTAAGTGGACTTACAGTTCCACACTTCTAAGGAGGCCTCACAATCATGGTGGGTGGCAAAAGGCACTTCTTACATGGTGATGGCAAGAGAAAAATGAGGAAGAAGTAAAAGCGGAAACCCCTGGTAAACCCATCAGATCTCATGAGACTTATTCACTATCATGAGAATAGCATGGGAAAGACTGGCCCCCATGATTCAATTAGCCACCGCCTGGGTCCCTTTCACAACACGTGGGAATTCTGGGAGATACAATTCAATCTGAGGTTTGGGTGGGGACACAGCCAAATCATATCACTATTTCAATCTCACTGCTTCTTATTGGTATGTTCAGAGTTTCTATTTCTTCCTGGTTTAATTTAGGAAGATAGTATATTTCCAGGAATTTATCCAACTTTTGTAGGTTTTTTAGTTTACGTGTGCAAAGATGTTCATATTAGCCTTGAATGATCTTTTGTATTTCTGTGGTATAGGTTGTAATATCTCCTGTTTTGTTTCTAACTGCCTTTATTTGGATTGTGTCTCTTCTTTTCTTTGTTAATCTCACTAATGGTCCATCAATTTTGTTTATCTTTCCAAATATCCAGGTTTTTGTTG
>NW_012107864.1:915598-936577 GCF_000951045.1 Mandrillus leucophaeus | reverse complement strand
CTGCTGTTGCTTTAAAGTGTGTTTTGTCTGATACAAGGATAGCTACTCCTGCTTGCTTTTGGTGTCTATTTGCATGGAATATCTTTTTCCACCCCTTTACCTTAAGTCTATATGAGTCCTTATGTGTTAGGTAAGTCTCCGCATGACAGTTGGTGGATTTTTTACCCATTATTCCTCAGGAACACCGATTTTTCTTAGGTTTGGTCATTTAACATAATCCCAAACTTCCTGGAGGCTTTGTTTTCTGTTTTGCTTTGTTTTGTTTTTACTCTTTTTTCTTTATTTTTGTTTGATTGGGTTAATTCTAAAACCTTGTCTTTGAGCTCTGAAGTTATTTCTTCTGCTTGTTTGATTTTACTGCTGAGACATGCCAGTGCATTTTGCATTTCCCTTAATTTGTCCGTTATTTCCAGAAGTTGTGATTGTTTATTTTTATGCTATTTCCCTGGGTGCCTCCTTGATTAGCTTAACAATCAACCTTCTGAATTCTTTTTTCTGGCAATTCAGGGATTTCTCATTTTGGATCCATTGCTGGTGAGCAATATGATAAAACAAGATTTTTTAACACTGCAAAATGTCTACTTTGGTAGGCATTAAAGAAACTTGTTTTATCATATTACCATTTGGGTAGACTATGTTAGAGAAAAGATCTGTGGCTCAAGGGCTGCCTTTCAGATTCTTTTGTCCCACAGGGTGTTCCCTTTATGTAGCGCTCTCCCCTTCTTCCTAGTGATGTGGCTTCCTGAGAGCCAGACTGTAGTGATGGTTATTTATCTTCTGAATGTAGCCACCCAGCAGAGCTATCAGACTCTGTGCTGATACTGGGGGGCGTTGCACAGTCCTGTGATGTGAACCATCTTCTGTTCTCTCAGCCATAAATAACAGCAAATGAGACATTTGCATGCTAGGGAATGGGAAATAAATTTGACTAAAATTCAGAGAACTTCTACCCCAGTGAAATTTCCAAGGGTCCAGTGGTGTGGGGACTGTTGAGATAGTCATTCTAAGGTGAAGAATAAATTGCTGCATTTTGCCCCTTTTACAACCAAGGAAGAGTTATAATGCCTAGTGGGCCTATTTGGATTTTGGAGGCAGCACATTCCTCATTTGCGTTTGTTACTCTGGCCCATTTATTGGTTGCCAGTTTTGAGCGGGATTTGGAACAGGAGAAGGTTCTGCAACAGGTTCAGGCTGTTGTGCAAGCTGCTCTGCCACTTGGGTCACATGACTCAGCAGATTCAATGGTGCTTGAGGTGTCAATGTCAAATACGGATGTTGTTTGGAGCCTTTGGCAGGCCCCTGTAGGTGAATCACAGTGGAGGCCTCTAAGATTTTGGAGCAAGGCCCTGCCATCTTCTGCAGATAACTTCTCTCCTTTTCAGAGACAGCTCTTGCCCTGTTACTGGGCTTTGGTAGAAACTGAATGTTTGACTGTGGGTCATTAAGCCACCATGCAACCTGAACTGCCTATCATGAACTGGGTGCTTTCTGACCCAGCTCACCATAAAGTTGGACATGCAAAGCAGCATTTCATCATCAGGTGGAAGTGATATGTATGTGACTGGGTTTTAGGAGATCCTGAAGGCACAAGTAAGTTACATGAGGAAGTGGCTCAAATGCCCATGGTTTCCACTCCTGCCAATCTGCCTTTTTTTCCCAAGTCTGCACTGATGGCCACATTGGGAGTTCCCTATGATCAATTGACAGAAGAAAAGACTAGAGCCTGTTTTATAGCTGCAGCACTGCAGCCCCTTTGTTTTGGCCAGTTTTTCCCATTTGATACAGGTGTATTTACCCAACACCTACACCCCTATTGTATCTAGGAAGTAACTAACTTGCTTTTGATTTTACAGGCTCATAGGTGCAAGGGACTTGCCTTATCTCAGATGAGACTTTGGACTTGGAGTTTGGGTTAATGCTGGAATGAGTTAAGAATTTGAGGGACTGTTAGAAGGGCGTGATTGTTTTGAAATGTGAGGATGTAAGATTTGACAGGGACCAGGACAGAATGATAAGATTTGGCTCTGTCCTCACCCATATCTTACCTTAAATTGTAATAATCCCCATGGATCAAATTGAAACCAGGTGAAAGTAATTGGATAATGGGGGCAGTTTCCCCCATGCTGTTTTCATAATAATGAGTGAGTCTCTCTCATGAGATCTGATGGTTTTATAAGCATGTGGATTTTCCATGCTGGCACTCATTCTCTCTCCTGAGACCCTGTGAAAAGGTCCCTTCCACCATGATTGTAATTTTCCTGAGGCCTCCCCAGTCATGAGGAACTGTGAGTCAATTAAACTTCTTTTTTTTTTTTTTCTTTTTCACAAATTACCCAGTCTTAAGTATTTCTTCATAGCAGCATAAGAACAGGCTAATACACTTACAAAGGATAAGACAGATTGGTTTTGAGGATGAGGAGCTGAATCTACTCTGCATGGCTTTAGAATACAAAGCTGGCACCAAATAATGGATGTTATTAAAAGGCAGATTTTGGTATAGGTGATACTTTGTTTCCTAATTATTAGAGTTGTTGAAAGAAGATTATTAGTAGGAATTGACTTAAGCAGAAGCAAGGAAACCGTTTGCCAGGATGTCATGAAGAGGATCCAAATGAAGACACAGAATAAATTCTAATGCCTTTCACAAAATGCTCAGATTTTAACAAAAAGTTTTAGATTCTATGTTCTTAACATATTACACATTTGAAGGAAGAGAAGGAAATGAAGATTGGCATAGACAGGGAGGATTCTGAGGATGTAAGAGAAGTTGAGTAGCAACATTGCAACAATTTAGTTAGCAGAAAATTTGTTAAAGTGTTTTTTTGTAAAAACAATTTTCCTTTTTTTTTTTTCTTGAGATGGAGTCTCGCTCTGTCACCCAGGCTGGAGTGCAGTGGTGCGATCTCTGCTCACTGCAAGCTCCGCCTCCTGAGTTCATGCCATTCTCCTGCCTCAGCCTCCTGAGTAGCTGGGACTACAGGAGCCTGCCACCACGCCAGGCTAATTTTTTGTATTTTTAGTAGAGACGGGGTTTCACCATGTTAGCCAGGACGGCCTCGATCTCCTGACCTTGTGATCCACCCGCCTTGGCCTCCCAAAGTGCTGGGATTACAGGCGTGAGCCACTGTGCCCAGCCTCTAAAAACAATTTTCTAAAAATGTTAGCTCCCTCAGGAACATCAGGAAAAAGTATTCTGCAATATTTATGGCATGTTTTGTTCTTAGAAATTTAATGTCTCTATTCACATAGTATCTCCTTTATAAGTCCCAGTAACAATCATTCAGAAGAGTACAAAGACATCATATTTTCTCTACAGCAAACATCCTAACCTGTGACAGGTGCATATAGACACCAAGTGTAAAACAGTTGAAATTTCACTAGAAAAATGTGTTTTCTGATTAGAGTGACTGGTAAGTGTTTTTAAATAAATTTTTGCCCGTAATACATACTTAAAAGTTAATATTTTGAGATGGCAGATCCCTTAAGCAAGGATTTTACTAATGAAAGCAATTCCATCAAATGACAAGGTGGGCGTTTAACTTACAGTTCATTTTATGTTCAAAAAATTAGGAATGTTTTAGTTTCCTAATACCTTTTTCTGAGCCTCTCTCTCATGAGTGGGTATCTGCATTTACCTGTGCATACACATGCCTCCCCAGGTGTGTATATGTGTAAAGGATTTGGAGAATTGGAATGGAGTAATATGAAAAGAAAAAGTCTCCACTTTCTGTGATTAAGGATTCTTTTTGGTGGCTTGGGAATCTATTAAAGTTGATTCATCTGAGCTTTTCTAGAATAAAGAATAAGGCTGCTTTGAATGAAATATTTTTATTTAATGAAAATGGGAGCTCACTTCTCAATATATATGTAGCAGATTATAAATCAATTTCTCTTCCTTTTCTATCTGAGTTTCTCCTTAATCCATTGCCTTTACCTTCACTATAAAAGAGGAAAATTTAAAATGTATGATTTGTTTCCAAAACCAAATTTTGTTCTAGTATCAAAGTCTTACAATTCAAAGGAGAATATAAAAATTACTCTGTCCTTTTCATAATTATCCAAATGGCATTAGAAAGAAAAATAGACTTTTCATAAGTAAAAATATGGTCTATTTTATTAATATTTCAAGCTTTCAAAGAAAGCTTTGCATGTGTGAGTCAGAACCTCAAAGCAAATCTCATTAACAATTCATGACATCTTTTCATCCCAATCATTTACTTTCATGTTCTTTGCATTTTATGTCTTTTAACTTTTAGGTTCACATTCATTTAGCCAAAACTATTACAGTCCTTTCTCCCTTTGCCAAAAATTCACCATTATCTGAGACCTGTTTGTTTGTTTGTTTATTTATTTATTTATTTATTTTTCTTTTGTGAGGTTGTTAAACTCAGACATGGATCTGAGATAGTAATCTACCAAGGAGGCAATGCTGGAAAGAACTTACAGAGTTAATCTATTTGTGCATTTTATCATTGGTATCCAGGTTAATTCACACAAACATTTATTTCAAATTGTTATGTGTACAATTTAACAATTTTATCATCTCTACCACATTTAGGGAGTGATTCTAACATTTTCTGTTTCTTTGCTGTTAAGGTTTACTTACCTTTCTTTATTACATGTTATTTCATTTATTTTGAAATACTACTTCATTGTCATCCTCAATTGTGAGTACCAAGATAAATGCTGTTACTGATAGATTTTTAATTTTTTTTTTTTACAAATATCTTTTTAAATGAGTTTGAGCCATATGTATGCATAAGAAACTAAACGTTTAAGTAATACAAGATACTACTTGCTTCTTGGATCATAAATACACTCTATTGATTTTATTTATCTACCTTACCTCCCGCAATTCTAACAAGTCTCCATCCTTTTAATTCAGACCAAGACATCAGATTCCCCTGCAGACCTAGTAGGTCTGTCTGCCCCTGGAGATTTGCCTAATTCTTTCTTGTTTCCAAATTACCAGTTCAGGCATCCAAACGTTTTACCATAGTCTACTCTTCTTCCAACACGCTGTTCAATCACTGTACCATGATCATTAGTAGATTTAAAAAGATATGTTCTCCAATAATACCTCTATTGTGTCACAGTAAAACAATTCTCTCTGTATTTTCTCCCCTTTATGCAGTACAGATTTTACTGTCCACTGCATCAACAATATTCTTTTTAATACTTTAATGTTCCTTCACTTTATACATCTTGATATGACTTGGCTGTGTCTCCACCCAAATCTCATCTTGAATTGTAATAATCGACATGTGTCATGGGTGGTGCCAGGTGGAGATAATTGAATCATAGGAATGATATCCCCTACACTGTTCTCATGGTAGTGAGTTAGTCTCTTGAGATCTGTTGGTTTTATAAAAATGGGAGTTCCCCACACATGTTTCTCTTCCCTGCCACCATGCAAGATGTTACTTTGTTCCTCATTCACCTTCTGCCATGATTGTGAGGCTTCCCAGCCACGTGGAACTGTGAATCAATTAAACCTCTTTCCTTTATAAATTACCCAGTCTCCGGTATGTCTTTATTAGCAGCATGAGAACAGACTAATATACACTTATTGGCAAAAACCCTGCTGTTTCCTCTGTTCTTGCTTTTGAACTGCCAATTATTGCTGAAAAAAAGTTTTGCAAAAGGTCTAGATCTAGATTGCTGATCTAGACCACTGCAAATTCACTATCAGCAACCTCAAATATGCTTTGAAATCTGTCAATCTTTTTGTTTTCTGGTGAACTTTTTTTTCCCACTCTTTTGAAGAATATAAACTTCAAACTGCTTGAGCTCTCTTCTAAGCTCCAATTCCCCTTTCGCTCTGTCTTACTCTTTGAAGTTGAATTCTCTTGCCTTCCAAAGAAAGTAAAGGGTACCACTCTGGAAACTTTCTCATCTTGATTCACCAGATAGCTGGACAAGCCTGCATTTCTTGTGTAAATAAACTACTGTCTTGATGTGGATCTCAATGTGGATATTTCAAAGACATCTCACATTCATTGTGTTCAAGATCAATCTCATAATCAAACATCACTCCCTTTACTAATTTTTTTTTTTTCAGTATTTCCCATCTCAGACGAAAACATCAGCATCACTGTGGTAGCTCAAGTTTGAAACTTGGGAGTCATCCTTGAATTCTTCCTCCTCAACCCAATTTTCAATTAATTACCAAGTCTCACTGATTTAATTATTTAAAATATCTCTCAACACTAACGTCTCTCTAGAACATAAGTTTTACAAATGAAGAAAATTTAGAAATATTTTTGTCTTTAGAATTACAAAAACAATCACTGCCCCTCCATATGTTTACTAACTGTATTTTTCTCTAAATGACATTTCTGTTAATAGTTTGTTTTCCTAAATTATTTCTTACATTTCTCTTCTATCATCTAAAATCTATACTTACATAGTCAGTATTTGACAACTTATTCTTGGCTTGACCTAAAAGATGTAATTAATAAGATGTTAATGTGCCTTCCAATCATATTTCTTATAGATTTTCTATTAAATATGGTGCTTCTTCATTGATATTTATAATACAGTAGAAAGTATATTTATATTACTATGAATATAAGTCATATTAATCTCACCTTGAATTTCATTCATATTTCTAATACATAAAAGTGATAATATTTTGGACTTTGGGAAAATGAGGTTACTTAATTGAGACTTTGGACCTATCTTTTACTGCAACTCATCCTTTAGGAATTTTTGTGTCTCCTTGATACTTATTACATCAGTATATTATCTCAGACCTAAGCAGCTAGAAACACATTATAAATTAAATGGGCTTTTCTTTGAAGACTATAATTAGTTAATAATAAATCTTTAAAGAAATATAAGGATGTAGATCAAAGTCAAAAGTTTTCATTTATTTTCATTTTGTAAAATTCTTTTTAGTTTTTGAATTTATCTTTTATTTGGTCACTTTTTTTTGCTTCAAGTCATACTCTTTTTCGTTGACTTTTTTCTCTCTAAGTATAAAAGTATGAAACATAAACAAGCTCCTGCATTAGAAGTGTACAACTCAATCTCTGTGAAACTATCTACATACCGACAAATCTCATAACATGGGGGATAACTAATTAACATACAAAATGTCAGGGCACAGAAAAAACTAAAATCCACTTATTTGTGTTAAACACAAGATTCAAATATTTGATCCAAAGAAAAACACTTAATCATTTTTCTCTCTTCTATATTTGCCTGTTGATACACTTATTAAAAGACTCTTGTATAATCGTGTTTGGTCTTTCCATTTCAAGTCAGGTTTAACACATCAAAATCTGCCATTCAGACAAAATGGGCAATCAAAAAGATTATTTCTTTCCTATGCCCTAACCACAATAACTATGAAGTCAATTTTTTGACACAACTCTAAACACTGGATTCTGATAACAAATGCTAAGTCCAATTTCTTCATAATCCAAGAGGATTTTGGACACTGTATTCCATTCAACTTCCATGGCAAATAATAGCAAAGCACATGGAATACCATATTTATAGCTGTGTTTATTATAGACATAAGTATATGAGGAGTTATTTATTTTAAATATCAACATGAATTTTGTGGAGAAATGTAAGTATTTATATCTCACCAAAATACTTATAATTAATTTAAAAAGTAAGATTTTACAAAAGTACTATGAGCACATTTTAGACCATCTGGAAATCATTTATGAAGGTATGGAAAAAAGCATATTTTTAAACCTCTAGCATAATCAACTGTGCTTCTATTGAATATACCTCTGCTTCTTTTTTCTAGGAAGATATTATACATTGTTTTAATCAGTTTTACAATTTTTGAACAATATCCTTTTTATAGATTGAAAAGTTTAAATGTTTGCATTTTACTTCCTGTAACATTTAAAATTGGTTGTCATTCCAAAGTGTCCTTTATTTATATTTTATTACAATTCCATAATGTATGGGTGATGTTCCAAATGCACTTATTGTCTAATACTAAACTAATTGAACAACTTACTTTAAATGGCCATTAAAACAAAAAAGTTTTCTTAAAGTTATGGATTTGTTTCTACAAGAAAATAGTATCTAGTCAATAATAATATACAAGTCCAAATACTTTAAAGTGACTTATATTCACAACGTATCTTCACAGTTATAAAAGCTGGTTAAATCTTAAGCCAGAAAACATTTATCTGAAATGAAATTTAATATAATTAGCTATTTGGTAGAATGGCAACATTGTAATGAATGTTATCTATACAAGTCTATTTTTATACTTCATCTCTCCTTAACAATCTCACTCCAAATCCTCACAAATACTGTTTGCAATATTGCCTTCTGATCTATTTCACGGACATGATGAACAGAGAACTAAAAGTTCTTAATTCAAAAGATAAATAGTGATTGAATTCATCCCTTAGTCAGCCTCCTGCCCTTGTAAATCCATGGTGCCTCCTGACTTCAGCTACTAAATTTTATTGCAGAAACAATGAGCCATTAAACCCTTTAACTTGTGTTTTTTATTTTTTTTATGTATTTGTGAAAATAAACATATTGAGTGAAGTAAAACTAAGCAAAATGGTGAAGTAGAGAGCAGTTTTTCAAAAAGACAGATTATCTATGTATATGTTTCCCACCATCTTCCCCCCACCCCCGCCCCAAGTCACAGTCTCGCTCTGTTGCCCAGGCTGGAGTGCAGTAGTGCGATGTTGGCTTATTGCAACTTACTATTTCAGGGTTCAAGGGAGTCTCCTGTCTCAGCCTCCAAAGTAGCCGGGACTACAGGCACGCGCCATAACACCTGGCTTGTTTTTTACCTTTTTGCATTTTGTCCCATGCACTTCTTTTTCAAGACTATATAGATAGTAACATTAAAAAAGTAGAAAGGCGTAATACCTTTCAATATTCAACATCTAGTTTTAGGTTTGATGCAATTTCATATAGAATGTTTTCAGCTGTTTCTTAAGGAAAACTTAAGTACATAGAATCCTATGTAAAATGGTCTGCTTTGGCTACTACCTAAGAAAACATATATGCTGTAACTCTTCCATCCTCATTAGAAAGAGTGAAGTTCTATTTATTATGACTCTGAATCAAATAAAAAGAAGTTGTATTTGCTTTTTTTCTAGAAGAGATACCTACTTACGAGTTCAAGCTGAAAATTAGTTTAACCTGGAAAAACATGAGCAGCATATTTACCTGGGATAGTAGCAATTCAACATTACCCCTGCTTGAAACCAAGATTCAGATTTTTCTTATTATTATACAGGACAAAATATATAAATTACATATATTAACTTTTATAATTATATATAGTTATTTTATCACTGTGATAAAGTTAACCTGTGTGTCTGCATGTATATAGGTATATTAATAGTGCACTTATGTTGTATATTTTCACATATTAAAGGAAATTATAGGTAATATATCTCCAAGTTTGCATTCATCATTAATTGAATTACTTAAATTGAACTATACTTAATGACAATCATTTCTAAGATACTATTATATGTCCTCCAAGAGGTACAAAGATGGTGAACTCCTAGAGAGATTTCTAAAGTTCATTTCATGGTGACATTTGAAATGGAAGCAAAGAATCAAGTAACCAAGTGCAAAGAAATAAACTAAAACTATTATTGAAAATTAAAGCATGAATACATATGAATGAAAAAATATAAACAATAGGTCATGGCATTTCAGAGAAAGCAGAGCTTACTTCTTAATAACTCAAAAAAAATACACATTGAGCCATGGGGGCTCATTGGAATTTAAAACATGGATTGGTGAAACAGAATAGAATTCCTCAGGAATGTACTCAATTACTAAAGAATGTAGTTGAAAGTAAATGGGCAATGGTAAAGAAAGGTAGAAAGATAGTTTAGAAAGTCATTATAGATCTTCGAATTTCAATGGGATTATGAGCCATCAATCATAATTTTAAAATGTAATAAATGTTGTGAAATGTTTTCACTTACGGAAAAAATATGTTAAGTTTAGAGGGTTGAGGACTGTTATTTTAGAGTTTCCAAAATGTAGGACTGAAAACTTTATATATTTCTATAAAAAATTGTGTGGTATTGTATTTCTATAAACAAAGATGAGGCAGTCTGTATATATTTTACTGGAAAACATTTTCATATAAACCCAATAATTTATATAAATTTTAGATTTAAATAAATTATAAAGATTCTACAGAGAATTCCAATCTAATCTCCACACTGATGCCCCATTATTAAAATATTACATGAATGTATTATACTTATTAAAATTAATGAAGTAATATTAGTATATTATTAAAGAATAGCGAATAAAAATAATTTTTAAATTTCTTTGTTTTGCCTAATGTTTTTACTGTGCCAGAATACCATTCAGAATGCCACAATGTATTTAGTCATCACATATTTTTACTCTCTTCTTAGCTGTAAGTTTCTCAGACTCTTTGTTTTTGATAACCTTGACAGTTTTGAAAATTCCTGTTCAAGTATTCTGTCGTATTTACCTCAGTTGAAATTAGTCTGCTATTTTGCTCCTGATTATATTGGGTTAGGTGTTTTGGAAGGAAGACTACAGAGGTAAGGTCCATTTTTATCATGTAATATTATCAACATCATAGTACATGCTGCTACCGGCATGCTTATCACTGTTTATGCCAACTCTGACAACCTGGCTGAGGTAGGACTGTAAGTTTCTACACACACCAAGAAAAAAACAAACAAACAAACAAACAAACAAAAAAAAAACCTTTTTCTTTTTTTCTTTTTCTCACACTGTACTCTTTGAAAGGAAGTTGCAATTAGTAGCCATAGTTAAGTTCTGGAGAGTTTTGCACTACCTCTTGAGACAAGAGACTCTAAGAAAATTTTTAAGCTTCTCCTGCATTGGAGATTTTATCTAACAACTTTTTCCTCATTTTGATGATCTGCTTTTGGGTACAGACATGTTTAGACTTGTTAAATCTTCTTGGATAATTGATTTCTTTCTCACTACATAAGGTCTTTTCTCAGAAGACAGGGCTCCCCTAAGGAGCGGCTATCTTGGTTTATGGCTACTCTTGACGAGACCTCAAGACAAAATTAGAAAAAAAACCATAACAAGAAAAATCAAAACGTAGAAGGGCATGGCTTTTTGAGAATTACTTTTTAACCCAGTACCACTATCCAGTTAAAATAAATTTCACTCAGAAAAACATCTTCACATAAAATCAGTGCTCTGAGAAAATTTGCCACTTGTGTCTTATTTATCAGTGGCTTAACATAACTCCAATAGAAATCGGTATGCATGCTTCAATAGGATGAGAAAAGCTGCAAATTATAGGAAGGGGAATCAAACCAGATTTCAAAAAGTTGAGGAATAAGTGAAATAAAATGTTGAATTAGAGGAGTCAGACCTAGAGCTTTCTCTTGGTCAGTGAAATGGAAGGATGGAGGCAAGATGAATAAATCAAGGTCTTTGTAGAAATATAGGAAGGGCACTTTCTGGAAGTGAGACTTAAGCATATTCTTAAGAAGAATGCAGACATCTGGCACAGAGAAATGTTTTTAAACTAAGAAAAAAATTGATAAAGTCTCAAAGGAACAAAGGGAAGTATAGCAAGAGTAAGTCAAAAGTTCAGAGGGGTTGTCGAGCCTTGAAAAAGAAACTGTACTCAGAAACAAAAAGAAAAGAAAGAGAAAGGAAGTGTGTGTTGTGGAATCACTGTGGGCAAAAGAATGGATGTGAGGGCAATTCTATCCACTATCAATTTTGAGGATATTCGATGCTAGCTTTTTGAAAAATTGTAAACACTTGTCTTTTACAAAATAATATATCTGCTTCAATCATATATGGCATTTTCCAGGCCACCTTGCTGAATAAAAAATAAACAGAAACAAAAAACATGACATTTTTAAATTAAGTTGGTTGGATTCTGTTGACTTGTTTGTGGAAAAATTGTCAACAGTATTTGTGTATGGGAAACTATTTTCTTTAATGTTTAAGATTTTAAGATATTTACTAATTTAGACCAAAATAATCAATTCTTCTGAATCTTTTCAGGAATATATCCAATTATATTTCCAGTTTTCCAGCTGCAAACTTTCTCTTAGATTAACAACAAATGGGGTTTCTTGTTTAGGGCCTGTAAAGCAATTTTAATGATCTGAATAAGCCCGGAGGCCCTTCAAAGGCTTTATGAGGGAAATTAATTGAAGATTCACTGTTCTTGGAATTTACTGCTATTGGTACTTAATAGCTCAGACAAATTCTCTCTTGCATGTGAATAAATTACTATTGCATTTTGGCACTTCTCTTTTCTCTGCTCTTTTCTCCAGGTATTGTTCTTGTATCATCACAATTATATTCATATTTATATAATTCCACATACCACCCATGACAGCCTATTCGCTGTTTAATCCATAGGCATTTTGAAGGATTACAAATTTAACCTAAGCATTTTGCTGTGTGTATTATCACATAATACTCAGTGTTAATTGGCAATTGTTCTTTTCTGATTCAATTATATGTTTTCAACTTGAGATTCGCTTAAGGAGAATTAGCCTGACAGTACAAACAAGAAATAGTAATACTTGAACATATGAGAGACACACACAGTAGCATTCACAAAGGTCTAAATTATGCTTTGTCTTTCTGGCAATGCAGTTGCCTTTCTTCTCCCTGCTATTTTCTTGTCCTGGGTTATTGATATTTAAAGACTAGAATAAGATATAAAGAGCTGTTGCTTCTCACAAATTCATGTACTATGATTATTTTTCAGAACTCTTTTCATTAACTAAAGTCCCTACATGTATTTTGCTTTTTATCAAGTATTCTATAGCCATGAAAAGAAAAGTCTTCTTCAATCAAACAACACTTTCTACCAGAATTTAAAGTAGTCATGTTAATCCAAAGAAGACAAAAACCAGTCATGTATTAAAATAATTGCCACATCCTAAGCAAACATGGCCAACACCATCCTATCTTTGCATTAGTCTAGATCTGTGCATTTTTCTATGCCTGTGCTGGGATATTGAAGTGACAAAGACATTGAAATGATAATGAAGCAGGTCCCAAGCTAAAACAGAACTCCAGCTTATATATTAAAATATCGTTTCTTGGCAAGAGCGAATGTAGTAGAAGCAGGCAAAGGACTCACAAGCATAAAACAGAAAAAAAAAAGTCTTTAAAAAAGGGGTATTGAGCTCAAATACCCTTAAATTCATTGGCTAAGTTGAAACAGAGGGATATCTTCTGTATGCACAAATAAAAGGCTGCCACAGAATGTGTGGTGGGAAGCCTTAGGGCCATTCAGGAGGAGAACAATTTTTTTTTTTTTTTTAATATCATTAAGTAGTGTGTCAGAATTAGATTCAACATAGTTTAAATCTACAGAGCTATTTGGAAACCACACATTTCTGAAAGTGTGGCCTACATTTCCAGTTTCTGACTGAAGACTTTTAAGCAGCATGGGTTTTGCATGACCTTTCTCATTTTGATAAGAACAATTTAAGAATCAGGCTGATTTCTGCCTAATCAGCAGGGATGTTGAGAAATCACTCCTACAGTTCCTGCTGACACTTATTTATAGGATTTGCTGATTCTAGATAAGGAGATGTGAGGATGTGAAAACCCATGGGTGGGAGTGAGAAGAGTGGATAACAAGGCTGATACACTATCTAGTTAATTTCAGTAAAAACCCAAACTTTAAAGTTAAATGAAAGATTGAATTAATGGATGTATAAGATAGGAGATGTGAAGACTCATGTAATTTCAAAACCGATAAGTCTCTGAGTGGTGTACAGAAGAGGATCTTCCATTTAACCACATAGTAACGTTAGTAAATTCCTTGTCTGTAGAAGGCACGCTATAAGAAAATGCATTCATATTTTTAAAGCAAATATATTGGTGTGTTCCTATACTCTTTGGTGAGTTTGAAACACCACTGCTTCCTGTTAACAAACAGTAAATTTTCACTCTACTAATAAATGTTAGAGAGCACATAACCTATTTTTATATTGTTAAATTTTTATTGAAAACTTAATACTTGTCTTTACATGTTGGTCTACCAAATTGACAAGTGTTTTTTTCTTCTTTGCTTTTTTTTAGAAACTGTTAAACATGCATGAAAAGCAAAAAAGATATGCTGAATGCCAATATGCCATTCTCAGAGCTTCAACAATTCCTTACCTTCTGCAAACTTCCTCTTATCTGTTAGATACACCTGTTTTCTTGGGAATATGTTAAAATAAGTCATGTCATCAATGATTCTTCATATTTATATCTGAATGATAGCTATTTTAAAATAAAAATTTATCATTATCATACAAAATAAAGGAATAAGTAATTCATATTATCTAATATGCAATCTGTAATAAAAATTGTCCAAATGTCTCAAAGATAATTTTTACAGTTGGTTTTCTGAAACCACACAAATTATACAAAGTCAATGCATGACCACCCCACATTTGGTTATTCCACCAGTCTCTTTTGTGCTCTAGAATAAGTTCTGTGCATGTGTGTGTGTGTACTTGCATGTGTGTGTATATGTACATATACAATTTAATTGAGAAACCAAGTCATCCATACTGTAGGATATCCTTCATTCTGGATTTTATTGGTTCCTTAACATGGTGTTAACCTATTTCTCTAACTCCATGTTCCTTGTAAACTAGACACTTGATTTTTAAAACTATTATTATTATTATTATTATTATTTTTATTATTGAGACTAGTTTCAGTGTCAGTCTTGTTATGCAGACTGGAGTGCAATGGTGCAATCTCGGGTCACTGCAAACTCTGCCTCCTGGACTCAAGGGATTCTCCTGCCTCAGCCTTCCAAGTAGTTGGGATTACAGGCATGCGCTACCATCCCCGGCTAATTTTGTATTTTTAGTAGAGATGGGATTTCTCCATGTTGGTCAGGCTAGTCTCGAACTCCTGACCTTAAGTGATCCTCTTGCCTTGGCCTACCAAAGTGCTGGGATTACAGGTGTGAGCCACCTCGCCCAGCCTAGATGCTTGATTTGATTCAGGATATTTTTGTTTCATTTTATTTGAACAAGAACTT
This sequence comes from Mandrillus leucophaeus, assembly GCF_000951045.1. NCBI lineage: Eukaryota > Metazoa > Chordata > Mammalia > Primates > Cercopithecidae > Mandrillus > Mandrillus leucophaeus. The sequence goes on along the minus strand of NW_012107864.1, from coordinate 921,570 downwards.
TCATAGGTACTGCTTTTTACCCCATTAGATCACACCATGATGCATGTAAACCCTAATTTCCTACATCCAATGATCTTAATATATTTTTAATCAGATATTATCTTTATACATTTCTTTAATATTTTATGTAATAGTTTTAGCATCCATTGATGATTTTTGCCTACACTCATTGTTTCTATTATTCTATAATGTAGTGCTTATTAGTATATTTCTATTTTGATTACCTCTTTTTTATTTATTAGCTGGAGTTCTTCTATTAAAAGTACATTAAAGCTGTCTTATTAACTATTTCTTGCAATCAAATTTTATTAGGGAATGCAGGATAAATAATTTTTTCCTTCATTAATTTTCAGAGTAATGAGCCTATCACTGACAAATTCTAATAAGACTGATGGGTTTTTTGTTGTGTCATAATGAAATGAACTCATGGGTATATCATACATATTTGCCAGCAGTGTGTTTAAAAATTCTCCACTGTAGATAGCAGAGTCTTTCTCAGGAATTCTCGGTTTCTTCATTGTTAGTATTCCACTGAGACTTGCCATAACCTCTATCAGGTAAGCTTTAGTGCCATCTATACTTCTAATGGCAGTGCGTCTGCCCGGTCACGTGTGCTACTTGTAGTGCAGTCTGAATCTGCTACCAGTTCTTTTTCTCTGTCTGTGCCCAATCAACATTGGCAACTCATATATAAATCACAGCAAAATTCATAGGTGTGGAATATCCTGTCTGAAGAATCCCATCCATCCAGGGTTGTGATTTCTTCTTTCTGCTTGGAGGTGCAAGATGAAAATTGTCTTATAAAATGGAGGGGATGTTCTGGCATGTCCCAGATGACTAGAAAAATACTTACTGATGTAATAAGCTTCTGAACATTTTTAAGGATTATTTCCCACTTTCTAGAGCATATGTATACTACCAAATCTTCCTGCATGAATTCTTCTTCAATCAATCCATTAAATATTAATTTATTGCTAGCATTCACTAGAGTTATGTTCTATAGTGGGTCCAACTGATTGAGGCCTGTATAAGTATAATACGACAGAGGGTAAGAAAGATAACATATTCCTGATGCAAGACTTTCAACATTTATTCTTGTCCACTTAAAGTGAATGCCAACTCATTTTCAGTTAAATGCCTTTGGGAGATCAGTGCCTGCATATCAACTAATCAAGACTGTGATAATTTAAGAAAGATAACACAATATAATCATCAGTTTGAAGTCCTCAGTTGTCTTTCATTCTATGTCCCCTAGCTGAAGAATTACCCCTTAAAGAATGAAGACTCTAAACCTGCAAAGCCCAGAAAGCAAGTACAATTCCACAAATGGGTCCCTTTGGAGTGATATTAAATGCAAACAACTGTACTTGTACTCCTTGATCCTGAACTCAAGTATTCTACTACAAGGGACATTGTACCATACAGCGTTTGCTCATTTTGAGGTTACACTGTCTCTTAGAGGATGATGCCCCCATTTTCACAGGGTATAGTCTCCAACTTGTGCCCTTGAAAATCTGTTTTACTACTCTGTCAGGCCAACAGTTTCTAGGTAGGCTTATATGAAGATAGAGCTAGTGTATTATATGGTCAAATGCTTACTCCCTCACCTCCCTTTCTGAAGTTTGTGGTATGATTTTATGTGGGATCTCATGTTACTGAAAATTACACTGAAATCCTTGGATAGTGATGCTGGCTAAGGTCCAGCAAGCAATAAAATAAAAACAAGTCAGAATTATCTATTATTTCAGAAAATATGATTTGTATCCTGTGTATGGCATTGTATGGCTCTAGAAAACTGTGTGTCTGTCATAGTTTTACTACTGACACCTACATCAACTCTATGTAGCATCATTTTCTACCACATATGGATTTAATGCCCTAAGGTTTGCTAGGTTGCATGGCCCAAGTGATAGGATACTATACCCTGGACTTACTGAAGAGTCTTTTTCTGCTCTGGGCTCTAATCAAAGCTGACAGCCGTTTATGCCAGCTCACATAAAACTAGAACAATGTCTTAGCACAGAATATATTGTCTACAAAAACCAAAGAGGTCTAGCAGGCATTATGTTTTCTGATGAGATGAGTCAAATGTCATCATTTACTTGGGGAAAGGAGGAGGGAGTGGTATAGCATATCCCAGACCAATGGACATCTGATAACGTTAGTGAATCTTTGTAAAGCTCATAAGGTTTAACTCCTATCCTCTGAAGTCCATGTGTCTTACCAAGACATTCAATGTAATAGTCCCTTCTTGACCAACTAGCCCTAATAGAATGACTTCATCAATCTTGCAGACCATGTGATGCTTCGCAAGAGGTACAGTTGGTCCATATTTAAACTATATGAGTAGATAGCAAAGTTATAGGTTTGGGGAAAAACTAAAAATACAGACTGTGGGCCAATTCAGGTGAATGCAAACTGCTTCTGATTGTCCTGTGTGTTTGGAGTAGGTAGAGATGCACTCATTAGATTAATGAATGCATACTTAGTACTTCAGAATGTGTTAATCTGTACTAGCAAAGATGCTACTTCTGGCTGATAGTTTCAATTATGTAGTTGAGTATGAAATATTGTACTTTTTCATTCAGGATGTTCCTGGTTTGTGTAGGAACAAAACTGTGAATGAAATAGATAATTAGTGGAGACTCTACCTCTGCATCCTTCAGGTCCTTAAGGGCAGCATTTATCTCTACCATCCTTTCAGAATATGATGTAAACACTACTTTTCGTTCTTGGCCAGAGGTGGGAGCAGAATCAGCTCTATTGGGCCTTCTCCACTACTATAGTTTCTTAACTATAGATCACAAAACCAATGAAAGCATGGTCTCGCCTACCAAATATATGTTTTTTCCATCCATACAATCAGAGATGGAGGAAATGCTAGTTCCTGGGCATGCTGGGATGCTATAAACTACACTGGTCAGTAGTTCATCAGATACCTGGCTCACGTGCTTCCCCACTCTAAATTGGAGGCCAATGGTGCTTGAGTCTTTGGATACCAACATTAATTCAGACCCTTTGACCAAAAAACACCTAGAAATGTTTCTGTGTGTTTCTTTCCCCAACATGTAGTTACACAAGTAAATTGTTACAGATCCCTATCGGGAAGAAATAGAGACTTATTAATACACACAATTCTCATAATGCTGAAAGACTTCAATACCGGAGTCATGATCTCACTGTGAGCAATGGGTTCTGGATCAAAAGCTGGCTTAGGTTCAGAAATAGGGAAATGAATAGTGTCTTTGATTGGAACTGATGGCTGTAACCTCCTGATCGTCATCCTTGATTTAGTTTTTGTTGAATAGAATGAGTCATATCATTCCTGGATGTCTATCTATTTGCCTCTAGGGATGCCATATTCTATTGACCATCTCAATACCTTTCTGCATGTCAGGCCTCACAGGCTGCCACTTTTACTTTGCATGAAGCACAATGATTGTGTCCACCTTGATTCCAATGATCAAATAGTCTCTTTCCCTTCTCACCTTACCCTGTCTTATGTCTTAAACTGCCTTGTGTCAGTTTTAACCTATAGAATGAAAGCATTGTTGAACTTCTTCATCATGCTGGTGCCCTTCTCTTCAGTGTATTGATTTTTACTGTAATCAATAGTGCATCTTCTGGGACTACCTACTGACCACAGTCCTCTGATATTTGAACTTATATAATATATCTGCTCTGCAAAACCACTTCTCTATGCCTTTTGATCTCTTCTATTCTCCGCTCCAGCAATTCTAAAACTTCTGAATTCACATAGAATGTGCCCCAGCTTTTGTTTTCTTCCAAAGAACTATCCTTGAAGCATGTTTTCTCTGTCTCCCAACATCCTTGTCAGGTTGTTAAGTACTATATCTGGGGTGAGTGCTCCCATAGCAATACACTTTTCTTTATAGTCTACCTCTGTTTATTCAGCACTCTCAGAATCTAGTCCCATATGTAATTTTCCATCTCTTGCTAATAAATGTTGGTCAGTTTCCCTTGTCCCTTTCATGTATAGCATCTTTATTTCCTTAAAAAGCTTAGCATGTCTCTGCTTAATTTATGTTTGGTTTAACCCCAGTTATTAGGAAGATGGGTAGATCCTGGGATGATAGGCATGGGTTGTTTTGCAGGCGAGAAGCAGTGAGCACTATTCTATAGCAGGGTGAGCTGAACCATTTCTTTAGGCTCAGAGGATTTGGGAAATTTGGAGTACTCAAGGTTTTTAAGTGACCCAAACCACTGTACCTGGATCTTCCTGCCATATAATAGGGTACTGTTCTTTCACATTCAGGGTTCTCACTTGGCAGGACTGATCTGCTAAGTTGAAAATTTGAGCTCTGGAGCATTTCTACTCTTACGACAAAATCTTGGATTTTTTTTTTTTCAGCTTTCTCTGTTTTGCATCTAAAGGATTTATATGGTCTGGCAGTTATAAAAAATTGATGTTACTTGGGCAAGTTAGCTCATGCCTGTAATCCCAGCATGCTGGGAGGCAAAGGCAGAGGGTCACTTGAGCTCAGGAGTTTGAGACCAGTCAGGGCAACATAGCAAAAGCTAATGTCTACAAAAAAACAAAAAATTAGCTTGGCATAGTGGCACGTGCCTGTAGTCCCAGCTACTTGGGACACTGAGGTGGGACGATTACTTGACTCTGGGAGGTCATCTTGCAGTGAGCTATGATTGTGCAACTGCACTGTAGCCTATGCAGCAGAGCAAGACCTTATCTCAAAAAAAGACCACAATAGTTTGACACCATTCTTATAGGATATGGGAATTATGCACTTCTCTTTTATTCTGACTGGGCTTGTGATTATTTTGTCCAATAGACTCAACAGAAGTGATGCTACATGACTACTGTTTTCTCTGCTGGGACACTCATTTTGGAGAATTGAGTCATCATTTAAGATGTCTGATTGCCCTGAAGCCACCATACTGTAAGGTTACATGGATGAACTATGTAAAGGAACTCTGAATACCAGTCGCAGTTGGAAACATTTTTTATTCATCTCAACACAGGCACTAGACATATGGGTGAAATGACTCTTGATGATTACAGCCTCCTCCACTTCTTGAGTCACTCCCAGCCAAATCTTCCAAGAATCGTAGCATTGATAAGACAGCGCTCCTCTATTTGACAGTTCCTGGCCAACAAAATCCATGAGCTAGTGTTTAATAAAATGATTGTTTTATGCAACTAAATTTTGGTGTAATTACTTACACAGGAGTAGTTACTACAACATAATTTGGCAACTGAAATATATGACTTTATCTTTGGGACCAAATGCTGGTGGGATGCTGGAAGTTATGAGGTGACTGATAGCCTGGAAGAAACTGTTGTTGAGGGCTTAGAGTGAAGAGTGTGATTAAAAGCTGGAGGAAAGGAAACTCTTGCTATGTTATGGGAAGAAGATTAGCCCAACTCTTATCTGCATTAATGTAGAAAATAAAAAATGAGATAGTAAACACATGGATTCAGTTAAGGAGATTTCCAAACAAAATGTTAGGAAAGCCAACTGGTTATTTTACCTTTATATGATAAGATACAGATAGAACAACCCAAGCTAAAAAAGAGCTGTTCCATTTTGAAACAAATTTCGTAGAAGATATTAATTGCTATTCCCTCTAGTTAGCAAAAGAATATCCAATTAAGAAATGGTTTTGTGGAAAAGATAAAACATAGAATGCAACTGCAAGATCCTTAGAAAATTATAAGGTGGTGTCTCATAGAAGCTTTCTGTTAGATAGAAAAATAAAAGAAGGGACTTCGAATAACTTAAATGGCATGCCTACTTAACCCCCATTAGAAAATAGAGCTTCTGAGAATATTAGGGACATTGTCACTCAGTGTCATTACATTGAGCCAAAAATACACACAAGTTCAAGTTAAGGAGATTAATTCATGTGGTTTTTGTCTAATGGAGTGGATTATAAATTGATTACTAGAAACCAAAAAAGATTTTAAAGGAATTATACCTGTTTGGACAAAA
>NW_012107864.1:906771-915548 GCF_000951045.1 Mandrillus leucophaeus | reverse complement strand
GATTACTAGAAACCAAAAAAGATTTTAAAGGAATTATACCTGTTTGGACAAAAGACATAGAGATCACATAAAATAAAATAAAAAATAGACCTTTAGATCCCCAAATTACATGGAATTTTGCCTCAATTACAGGTAACTGTAAAGAAAATGGAAAGATGACTATAATAGTGTAACCAAGAGCTCAAAAGATAGAACCAAGAGCTCCAAAGAATCACTTCCAGAGAACATAAATGATTCCTAACAAAGGAGCTGTCAACATGTGCCCTGTTTAATTTCAGAATTGGTGTGAACTAGTCATTGCTGTCTGCTTCCCATCTCTCCATCATTTTAATAGGTAACCTGATTGCAGTCATCCTTGTCTGTCTTACCATAGTATGTTCGAGTATATGGGATGGATATCTTGTCTCTTCAATGCACAGGTTTTCAGATATGCATGATGGACACCCTAAACATTACACCAAAGGAGTATCCTCTGCATATAGGCCTATTTAGTTGATACTATCCTGGAACTTCAGCCTGAACCTGAATTCAAAATGAAATGAATTATGGGAGATTTTAGAAGGCAGTGAGTATACTTTGCTAATGTAAGGAATACAAATAATTTGTCACACGAGGGTCAATTGTGGCAATTTTTTAAAAAGACTGCAAAATTATTGGACACTGACATGGAAAGGTGATATCGACATCAAATTCCTTTGAATCTGACAGGGTTTGTGCCTGCATCAACCAATATAGTACAACAGAAGTGACTCCGCTACTTCTGAGGCTAAGCTGAAGAATGCATCTGCTTCCTCAGATACTGAGATAGTAACTTTTGGCATCCTAAGCAACAATTTTACAAGTCTGTTTACTCTGAGACCATTATGCTGTGAGGAAAGCCAGTCAACATAGATAGACCATGTCCACATGGATAGTCAATATTTTGAGCTGATCCAAATATTTATGCCAACCAGGATCAAGTGCCAGACATATTAGTGAAGACACTCATAGATAATTCCAGAATTCAATCCTAGCATTACTCCCAGCTGTTCAGTGTTCCCAAATATTGTGGAGGAGAAAAACACTCCCTAATGTGCCCTTTCTGAATTTCAGACCATAGAAGTTGGGAGCATAATAAAATGATTGTTTTATACTCTTAAGTTTTTGGAAAATTTTTTATGCTACAAAAGTAACTGGAACATATGCTGCCACGGAAACCCTCTGGCTTTCACACTTAACATTTAGTTGATGATTTATAGTTTTGAGGAATTTTTCATTATCTATCTCCAGGACAGAATATACCAAACTAAAGCCCCAGGGGCACATTTGTCCTGGCTTTCATGTTAGAAGGTCTGAGAGTCAAGAATAGTTTTATATTTTTAAAGGATTGCAGAAAGAAACAAAAAATTATGACCAAACAAAAAGAATAAAGCAATGAAAAAAAAGAAAAATATGTTCAGAGAGTTTAGGTAACCCTCAAAGCCTACATATATATACTATATGGCCCTTTACAGAAAATGTTTATTGACCTCTGCTCTGCAGCATCACTTACTCAAGCAATGGCCATCTAGTTTCATTGTCAATATAATTAAAATTTCCCATGTTACTTTCTTAGTTAGTATATACACCAGCTTTTAAATTTATCTCTTCCAGTTTTACATTGCAGTTCACCACCAGTGACAACTTTCAATTGCAACCTATAAGCAAACTAGGAATAGGCAGGAATATATTCAACCTAATAAAGGGCATTTTACCAAAAGGAAAAAATATAACAATAGCATTATACTTTAATGTGAAAGAGGGAACAAGATATGGCTAGTCAATTAGTCTTACTATTTCAATTAATTTTAAGTACTAGAAAGTGCAATAAGACAAGAAAGTGATTTAAAAACATGTAGATTAAAAGAAGTTAATTTTGAATATTTGCAGATACACTGTGTGATCATAGAAAATTCTGAATAATTAAAAAGAACTATTAAACCTAATAAATACATTTAATGCGATCGCATAATACAAAATCAATTTCCCTAAATAATTACATTTCTAAATTACAATTAAAAAATTATTACATTGAATTTTAAAAATTGATTTATACAAGTTTTATAAACATGAACAATTAAGGATAAATGCAACAAAATATCTGCAATACTTGCACACTGAAAACTCTAAAAGATTGCTGAGAGAATTTTTTTATTTTTTATTTTTTGAGATGGAATCTCACTCTATCACCCAGGCTAGAGAGCAGTGGCGCGATCTCGGCTCACTGCAAGCTCTTCCTCCCAGGTTCACTCCATTCTCCTACCTCAGCCTCCCGAGCAGCTGGGACTACAGGCTCCTGCCACCACTCCTGGCTAAATTTTTTGTATGATTTTCAGTAGAGACGGGATTTCACTGTTAGCCAGGATGGTCTCTATCTCCTGACTTCGTGATTTGCCCGCTTCGGCCTCCCAAGGTGCTGGGATTATAGGCGTGAGCCACCTAGCCCGGCCTGCTGAGAGAAATTTTTAAAATAAACTCAAATAGAACAATATACAATGTTTAATTGGAAAACTCAATGATTTACAGGGTTAATTGGTCTACAGATTTAACAATAAGTCACATTCAAAATTTCATTAAGCTTTTGATGAAAATTGGTGAGCTTATTGTAAAACTATTTGCAAAACCAAATTGCCTACAACTGACAATACAATTTTGAAAATGAAGGAAGTTTGAGGACTTAGTAAAGTATGAGTTGATAATTCTCAAATTTAAAAAAAATATAGTCTAAACAGTGTGGTATTTCATAGGGATAAATTAGAAAACGAAAAAAAAAAGTAGTACATATTGCAGATATAGACCCTCCATATAGCCAATTGTTTTGAAAATGGTGTTAAGATAATTCATGGAAAAAATAAGCTCTTCAACATATTTCTACAAAAATCTGATATCCATATAGAACATAAAAAAATAAATCTTATCCTTTACTTCACAATGTACAAAAATGAATGCAAAACAAATTATAGACACTAATGTTGAAGCAAAAAAACAAATTTAGAAGAATACATAAAAGAACTTGTCCATGATTTTGAGGCAAGCAAAAATGTCTTAGCAGTCTTAGCACAATGTTACCTCCCCAACCAAAAAAAAAAATTGAAAAATGTTGAATTTCATTATTAAAACAAAAACAAAATAAACTTTTGTTTTTCTAAAGAAACCATAAAGAAAATAAGAATCTGTAAGAAGCTTAAACAAGTCAACAAGAAAGAATAAATAACTCCATTAAAAGGTGGGCAAAAGACATGAATAGACACTTCTCAAAAGAAGACATGCATGTAGCCAACAAATGTGTAAAAAATGGTCATCATTACTCATCATTAAAAAATGTAAATCAAAACCACAATGAGATGTCATCCATACCAGTCAGAATGGCTTTTGTTAAAAAGTAAACAATTAGATGTTGGCAAGGCTAATGAGAAAAGGGAACACTTATACGATGTTGGTGGGAATGCAAATTAGTGCAGCCACTGTAAAGAGCAGTTTGGAGATTTCTCAAAGATCTGAGAGTTGACCTACCTTTTGACCCAATAATCTCATTACTGTGTATATACCCAAAGGAAAATAAATTTTTCTACCAAAAAGACACACTCAATTGCATGTTCATTGGAGTGCAATTCACAACAGCAAAGACTAGAGTCAACGCAGGTACCCATCAATGGTGGATTGGATGAAGAAAATGTGATACACATATACTGTGGCATACTACGCAGTCATAAAAAAGAATGAAATCATATTCTTTGCAGCAACATGGATGAAGCTGGAAACCATTATCTTAAACGAACTAACATAGGGGCAGAAAATCAAATCCTGCATGTTCTCACTTATAAGTGGGAGTTAAACATTGGGTACACATGGTCATAAAAATGGGAACAATAGACACTGGGGACTACAAGAAGGGGAAGGAAGTGAAAGGAATAAGGGTTGAAGAAACCTGCCTGTTGGATAGTATGCTCACTACCTAGGTGACAGGTTCATTCATACTTTAAGCCTTAGCATCACACAATATACCTCTGCAACAAATCTGTACCTATACCCCTGATTCTAAAATAAAAGTTAAAAAATAAAATACCTAATTACAATTAGAAAATCCACACATTATGAAAAAATATCTTCAATAGACATTTCACACGTGTATTCAGATAATAAAATAACTATTACAAATGAATAAAAAGACAAAACTCAGTAAAAATATGAAACAGATGAGAATAGTTACTTCAGAGTACTTATGCAAATGGCTATTAAAATGATTATTAATAGTATCCTTTTTCTTCAGAGAAATATAAATAATTATCACAACTAGGTATTACTAATTAACCCTGAAATAATCAAAATTAGAGAACAACATTACCAAATCCTGGCAAGCATGTGGAGCAACCGGGCCTCACATACATTGCTGGTTGTAATGAAACATGGTATGAACACCGGGGCTGGTTCATGTGCATGCAACCTATGCAGTTACATAGGGATTAGAAGAGTCTTGTGTTTGGCTTAAAACTCTGTTGTCACCATCTTGAAATTTTTGATAACTTTTTGACAAGTAATTCCAAATATCATTGTGTTCTGGTCCCCACAAATTACATAGTTCTGAAAACCATTTTAGTAAACAATTGTGAGTTTCCTATAAATGTAAGCATACACTCACCATATGATATAACTTTTCTGCTCCTAGTTCATTACCAAATGGAAATAAAAATGTATGTCTAGAAATTACTTGTTTATAAATTCTCATAGATATATTTATACATACTAGTTATATACATCATGGCTTAAAACTCAAATAAGAAAATTTTGTCATGGCCCTATAATGAAACTATGTAAAAATAAAAACAAATTACTGATCCGTGTAACATGAAAACAAAAACAAAAACTAAGATACTAAAACTAAAATATGAGAGAAGAAAAGCTAGTCACAAATGTGTACATACTACATGAATTTATTAATCTAAAATTCTAAAAGTAAAACTAATTTATAGAGACAGAAAGATGATCAGGTATAGCCCTGGGCCAGGAATTTAGAGGTGGGCAAATTAACAAGAAAAGAGAAGGAAACTTCTGGGTGGACATCAATATCCTGTATTTATTGTATTGATGGTTCCACGGGTATATGTATTTGTCAAATCTCATCAAACTTGTGGAGCAATCTCACTATTTAGCATATATCCAAAGGTAATGAAATCAGTCTGTCGAAGAGATATCTGCTCTTCCATGTTAATTGCAGCACTATTCACAATAGCTAAGATATGGAATCAACCTGAGTGTCCATCAGTGGATGAATGGATAAAGAAAATGTAGGCAGGCCTGGCGTGGTGGCTCACACCTGTAATCTCAGCACTTTGGGAGGTCGAGGCGAGCAGATCACAATGTCAGGGGTTCGAGACCGTCCTGGCTAACACGGTGAAACCCCGTCCCTACGAAAAATACCAAAAATTAGCCGGGCGTGATGGCAGGAGGCTGAGACAAGAGAATGGCATGAACCCGGGAGGCGGAGTTTGCAGTGAGCCTAGATCACTTCACTGCACTCCACCCTGGGCAACAGAGCGAGACTCTTATCTCAAAAATAAATAAATAAATAAATAAATAAATAAATAAATAAATAAAATGTTGTAGGCATGCATGTGGAACACTATTCATTCCTAATAAAGAAGGAATTCCTGTGATTTGTGAAAACATAGATGGACTTGATGGACATTGTGGTAAATGAAGTAATCCAGGCCCAGAAAGGCAAATACCACATGATCTCACTTACATGTGGAACCTAAAAATTTTGAACCCATTGAAGACAGTAGGATAGTGGTTACTAGGAGATTAAGTGAGTGGCGGTTTGGGTTGGGGAGATGTTGATCAAAGGATATAAAATTTCATTTAAATAGAAATTTTCCTCAAGATATCTATTATATGACATGGTGATTATAGTTAACAACAATATATTTTATTTTGAACACTGCTAGGGTTGTAGATTTCAAGTGTTTTAAGCAATTTGGGAGGCCAAGGCAGGTGGATCATTTGAGGTCAGGAGTTTAAGACCAGCCTGGCTAACATAGTGAAACCCCATCTCTACTAAAAAAAAAAAAAAAAAAAAAAAAAAAAAAAAAAGTTGGGCATGGTGGCACGTGCCTGTAATCCCAGCTACTTGGCATAAAAATGTCTGTAATTATAGTTAATAACAATATATTGTGTTTTGAACATGGCTAAGGGTATAGATTTTAAGTGTTTCACCATCAAAGAAGATAAGTACCATTCCTGTTAATTAGCATAATTGAGCCTTTCCACAATGTATATATATTTCAATACATTATGTTGTACACAGTAAATATATATCATTTTTATTTTTCAAGTTTTTAAAAAAGTAATGCATAACCAGAGATCCAAAAAATAGTCACACATAAAAACAAAACTTGTCCAACTGTATCCTTAAATGGTTATAATATCAGAAGTAAGTTTTACTGCAACACATTTGATTTTTAAAACTAACTCAAAAAACATAGAGAAAAATGCTTAAAGCTGAAAATAAAAGGAAACAAATGAAACATATATCAAGTTGAGAGTAGAGTCTCATAGGAGGAAAAAAATATTCCAAGAAAAATTTGAACACTGATTGTAAACAGTTAAGACACACGAAGGGGAAGAAGAAACAAACTACAAAGTGATCTTGAACTTTATCTAGTAAATTGATTTTTTGGCATAGGCATTAGCACTGTAACTGTGAATCTATTTTATGCATATTGTAAGCCTAAGTGAAATATTAAGTATATTAATATTTTTGGGGAACCACATATTTCACCACGATAGAGAAGATAAAAATATGGATTTGTATAAAAAGAGAAAAAATTCCATTGGGTTGGGATTTGAGTTATCAAAATTAAATTATTATAAAAATATGCATATACATACATATAACTATAGCTGTGCCCTAAGAAAAGAGTAAAAATTAAAAATATAGGTGGCATTAATGACTCAAAAAAGTTCTGGGTTCCTTAGAGAAATGTCTGATTTTATGTCTGGTGCAGAAAAGTGCGAGAAGAACCTGAACTATCTTTTATTCTAAGGATAGAAGAAGTAAATATGCACTTATGTGAACTTGTCAAAAGATGCCAGTATCCAGCTAAAGGGTATCTCAGTGGCTCATACAGGGATAATTTAAATAACACAATCAATAATTTATAGAAGCATAAAAATGTCTGTGAGTCAAAATTGGCAATAAAAATCATGAAAATAAAATGTGTTGATCAGCTTGTGGTAAAAGCTTTCATTTACAGAAAATAGCAACTAAGAAACATAAAATAAATACAATAATTAGAAAATAATTATATGTATTCACCCTGGTAATAAATGATTAAGGGAAGACATATAAATGGAGACTAAAATATTATATGAAAGTTTACTGGAGAATGGGATATTCTTAGGAATTCAAATGAATAAACTATAAATTACTTATTTATAATAAAGTGGAAAAAGTGTCCAATAATAGATAAATTTTGTGATTTAGCCTTAACCAAAGTGGTCAAACTCAGTATTTTCATAATTGACATCAGTATAAACCATGATGAGATATAATGAACAGATAGATCACCTATGCAACGGTTCCTCCAAAACTCTTCAACTGTATCTAATTATGAAGATACAATGGACAAAGACAAATTGAAGAATATTCTCTAAAACAGTTGGCCTGGATATATGAAAATATTAATGGCATAAAAGATAGAATAAATAATTAAATTAAAATAAATGAGAATTTGTAAACTCTTCTAACCACTAAATCCAGTGCATACATAATTCTTGATTGATTCCTGGATTAAACAACAAACAAGAAAAACATCAAACAGCTGTAAGTAACATTATTGGAGCAATCAGAGAAATTTAAATATTGACTATTATATATTAGTATTTAACATAGTTAAACTAACTGAGTATGATGATTTAATTATGGTTACATCAGATAATCTTTTTAGGAAATATATGCCAAAGCATTTAAAGGAGAAGAAATATATTACCTTCAAATAGTTCAAGACACTCCCACACAGAGAGAGAATGCACATGTGAAAAAATGTTAACGATTAGTGAGTTCTGCAATTCACTTATAGTTGTACTATTCTTACAACTTTTCTGTAGGTTGAAAATTCAAAGATAAAATTGATGGACGACTTTTTGCTCCTTAGCTCAGCTAAATCTGGGTTTTTGTCTGATGACTAGAAAGAATTAGGCATGAAGAAACATTGAAGGGTGAGGAGGGTGGAATTTATTAAACTAAAGGGGATCTTTTAGAAAAGAGAGGGGTCTTGCCAGCAGGCTTCCCCCTCACAAATGGAATAACAGGCCACCATACATGAGCTGAAGAGACCAGGTTCCTTCCCTGCCTAAGTTCCAGATTCCTGGTGCCTCCATCCCATTCCTCCAGTGCAGGAGGGCCTCCAGTCTGTTGCAGGCATGCCCAGGCAAGACCCTATGCAGGTTCCCTTATCTGCACAAAAACATCTGGGCTAAACACCTGTGGGGTGGGGCAGAGATTTTTTAAAGTGTATAAGAAATGAAATCATAAATATAATGTATATTTCAGATCATTAATCATAGTTATAAAATGCGGTAAATATAAAAATAATTATTAAAAATATATTTCTTGGCTGGGCACGGTGGCTCATGCCTGCAATCACAGCAATTTGGGAGGCCAAGGTGGGCGTATCACTTGAGGTTGGAAGTTCAAGACCAGCCTGATAGTGAAACCCTGTCTCTACTGAAAATATCAAAAAAAAAAAAAAAAAAAAAAA
>NW_012107864.1:896172-906721 GCF_000951045.1 Mandrillus leucophaeus | reverse complement strand
GTGGCGGGAGCCTGTAGTCCCAGCTACTCAGAAGGCTGAGGCAGGAGAATGGCGTGAACCTGGGAGGTGGAGCTTGCAGTGAGCCAAGATTGTGCTCAGGAGTTCCAGAACAGCCTGGGCAACATGGCAAAACCCTGTCTCTACTTAAAAAAAAAAAAAAAAAAAAAAAAAAAGGCCAGGCATTGTGGCACCTGCCTGTAATGCCCACTATTTGGGAGGCTGAGGCATGAGAATCCATTGAACCCGGCGGTGAGTGGAGATCATGCCACTGCACTCCAGCCTGGGTGACAGAGCGAGACTCTGCCTCAAAAAATCTCCCTCTCTCTCTCTCTACATATATACATATGTGTGTGTGTGTATATATATAAAATATACACATACATATGTAAAACAAAATCATACTTTATTATTAATAAATTAAGTATAAATATCAGAACATATCAACAAAATCCATGCATTATGGGGATAATAAGATACACAAGTATGTGCAATTGTTTTATTTCAAATACGGTGGGGTAATTTAATGAATAACTTGCATTTGTGAAAATAAAAAAATCAATCGTGTATTTAAATACAAAATGTGTTTTTCAAATCTCTGCATTTAAAGAATGCGAAGTTATTTTTAAAAAACTATGTACGTTGCTGAAATTGCACCACTGCACTCCAGCCAGAGAGACAGAGCCAGACCCTGTCTCAAAAGTTAAAAAAAAAGTATGTAAGTCAAAAAGGGAAACTACAAAAATAAAAAAACCTGTGAAGAAGGATTTAGTTATAGCAGTAACAAAAATCATTTATGATAACTAATGTGAATGTTTAATATTAAAATTCTCTATTGATTTCATGTGACTGCCAGTCATCCAATTGTATGAGATTCTATAAAGAAATAAATCTAATGGATATTGAATAACTGAAAAACTTGAAGTGACACAGCAGAAACTTTTTATAAGTGGCATTCTGGTTCACAATGATGTGTGGAACAAACATTTCTTCTTTATCTCTCTGGAGGAAAAAGCCTGAGATTTTAAGCACTCTAGAGTAAATAATGTATCAACTCTTAAAAGCAGCTTGAACATTGAACTCTTAAAAGCAGCTTGATTTCTGATATCAAGAATATCATTAAAAAAGGCTTAAAAATGTTTATGCCTTTTTATTGAGCAATTGCTTTTTACAAATTTTAAAAATGAAAAGAAATAAAAACATGTTTAATGTTATGTAATAAATATTTATTGCAGAAACATTTATTGTAGAGAAAGTGTGATAAGGTGTCTAAAACTAAGAAATTGATTTAATAATTATGAAACTGGAATGAAATGCCTCGTGGTTAACTGTAGACTATTATATAGATGATAATAATGAGGTTTTCAAATATCTTAATACAATAGGAAATTTTATACTTTTTGAAATTTAAAAAGGTACAAAATCTTATTAGCATATAATCTCAATTAGATAATCAAACCCTATCCATTAAACATGTATAAACCCATTAATAAGCTCAGTCATGTGAACATATATATGTGAATGTATATAGGGTATAAACACTTATGTACAGAGCTATACATAAAAATGGCAAAATTGCATCAAATATTTCATAATCATTATCTGTGTTTGATAATATTTTGTGTGATATGTATTATTTTCTTTTTAGCTTTCTTGTATTTTCTACAATAGCCAAATATTACTGTTAAAATTAGAAAATTACTAACAAATAATTTCTAAGTGTAAGAGAAAAGAGCATAAAAGAAACATGAACGAATTTTACTAAGCAGCTTAACCCAATATAAATTATTCATAAATGTGCAATTGATATTTTGACCAAAAATGTAAAAGAATAGCAAAATAACTAAGTAAAAGAATAGCATATAAAATTTGGCATTATAGTAAGAATTGATGCAATTAGATAGAATATATCTGAACTCCCTAGGACAAAAATGTAAAACACTCTTTAGATTATAGTAGAATCTTCAAGGGCATCCATAGATTCGCATAGCTAAATGCAATTTCAGAAAAATGAAAGGAGAAATCTATTATCTGCTGGTGACATATGCTGAGACTATGGAGTGTGTGTGTGTGTGTGTGTGTGTGTGTGTGTGTGTGTATGCTCAGTGGAGAAAATCCATAGCATTCTTTTAGGATATAAATGCATCTAATCAAGCTTCTGCACAATGAAGGAAACAATCAACAAAGTGAATACACAACCCACAGAATGAAGAAAGTATTTTCAAACTACCCATGTAGCAAGTAATTAGTAACCGGAATATATAAGAAGCTCAAACAACTCTACGGGGTGGGGGGGGGGGAACAGATAATTGGATTAAAAATGGGCAAAATAACCTGAATAGACATGTCTCAAAAGAAGACATACAAATGGCCAAAAGATATATGAAAAGATGTCAACATGACTAATCATCACAGAAACGCAAATCAAAGCCATAATGAAATATTTTCTCACCCCAGTTAAAATGACTTTTATCAAAAAGACAGGCAATAACAGGCACTGGTAATGATACAGAAATATGGGAAACTTCATACACTGTTGGTGGGAATGAAAATTAGTACAGCCATTACAGAGAACAGTGTGGCGCTTCCTCAAAAACCTAAAATTGAGCTACCATATGATCCAACAATTTCGCTGTTGGGTATATATCCCAGAAAAAAAAAAAAAAAAAGAGAAATCAGTATATCAAAGAGATATCTGCATTCTGGAATTTACTGCAGCACTATTCACAATAGCTAAGATATGGAATCAACCTGTGTCTATCAACAGATGAAAGGATAAAGAAAATGTACATATACAAAATGGACTATTACTCAGACATAAAAAAGAATAAAAGCTGTCATTTGCAGCAACATGGATGGAACTGGAGTCATTGTGTTAAAATAAGCCACGCACAGAAAGACAAACATCACACATTTTCACCTATATGTAAAGGCAAAAAAAAAAAAAAAAAAAAAAAGAAAAATGAACTAATGGAGCTAGAGGATAGAATGATGGTTACCAGAGCCTGGGAAGGTTAGTGGGAAGGCAAAGGCAGGGTTAAAAGAGGCTGGAAAATGGGTACAAGCTACAGTCACATAGAAGGAGTAAGATCTAGTGTTCAGTAGCACAATATGGCAACTATAGTTAACAATTGTTTATTGTATATTTCAAAATAAATGAAAGAGTGGGATTGGAATGTTCCTAACACAAAGAAATGGTCAATGCTTGAGGTGATGGGTATCCCAGTCACCCTGATTTGATCATTACACATTATTTGTGTCAAAATATCACAGGTACCCATATATGTACAACTATTATATATTCATAATAATAAAAAGACAATAATTTAATTAAAAATACATTTGATCAAATTCTTATCATATCTCAAATAATTTATTTGGTAGGAACACAAATTCAAGAGGAAGGAAAGAGTACCTAAATTCACATAGAAGAGAAGGAGGAAGGAGTACCCAGATTGAATGGAGTCAATTTAAAAATTTTTTGTGGATTACTAGAAGAGTATATATGTTTCAGAAACAGTGCTTTCCATTCTCCAGAGCCTCAGTTGAAAATGAAGAATGGGAAGCACAGTTTCTGGAAGCGTCACATTTTTCAAGCAGGTAGTAGGCAGAGTGCCAGATCTAAGAGATCCGTTACATGTGTACTTCCTCTAGATAAGGGTTTGACAAACTACTGTTTGTTGGCCAAATTTTGCCCATAATCTATTTTTATATGATCCCAAACTAAGAATATTTTTACATCATTAAAAGCTTCTATAAAACAACAAAATAAGAATATTGTATGACAGAATTAGAGGTAGACTGCAAAGCCTAAAATCCTTACTATCAAGACTTTTATAGAAAAATGTTTGCTGACCCCTGATTGAGATAGTCACTATGTAGCAGAGAAATACGCAATGGCATCTGCTGACAAACAATGTGTATAGTGACATGGTTTTGGGCTTTAGTGTTGGGCCAATTTAACTTCAAACTCCAGCTGAATCACCTTATGACTATAACAATTTGGGAATGATATTTCATATCTTTTGTAAAATGTAGCCCACTACATCTTCTTCAAAGGGCCCTGGTGGTTAAATTCAAAGCTAGATATAAAAGACTTAGCTCATTATCACCATTATCACGTACTGTTGGTGCTTTTCTTATCCATAGAGACTGAGCAATTCTGAAACTCGTTGGCAAAGGAAGTTATAAGCAGTGGCAGCCAAAGAAGAGAAATTGGTTGAGCAGTGAGATGTGGCAGGATATATATTCTCAACTGTCCAAAACTTGGCTGAACACAATTCAACATACAGTCCTAAAGAAGCTTGTTCAGGTCTACCTGCTGCCGACGCTCCGACTGCATTTGGAAGTCAATGATCAAAGTTATTCACCTTCATTCTGAGCAGAGGGAGACAGTGAGAAGTTACCATGGCAAAAGGAAATAAAAGTCAGTGCTGTGGCAATGGATCTTTGCCAGAAGCTATATATAATGTGGTAAATAGTTATGTTGTTTCAAGATTTCAGTGTATCAACACAAGGAGTTACAAAAATCAGATTAGAAAATATGAAAAATAGAACTGTACTGGATAATATACAATTGTAGATTTAACCACAATTATTTCTTGGCAGTAGTATTTCCCTTTTTAACTGAACTTTGATTTTTTGTTTCCAGCAAGGTCATTATTGTGTGATTATGGAGAAATCAAATTTGTTTTGCTTCCAAGAACAAGATTCTTTCCTCCAAAAAGAAAGTAGAGTATCCTCTAATGTTGTGGTTGCTTTGTTTTTCTTTTGTTTTGATCTTTAGTATTTTTGTGAATATCCGTGACAAAGATACTCACAAAAATACTACATAGTAATATATAGATATAATAATACAAAGATATTTGTCACAGATATTCACAAAAATACTAGTGATCAATATATTGGTTAATATCATTGTTAATATCTATGTTTCTTTGTTTTATGATTGGTTTGGTTTGCTTTTTTTTCTTTTATGATTTTTAACGACAATTGCAGATACCACTAAGAATGAAATATAATGTTCTGAAATATTTCAAATGATTTTTAAATTTTATCTTTAGTTCCCTTAGTAGATATTTCAAGAAAGAAAGAAGTAAACAAAAACCCCTGTAACAGTTAATTGAACAGTTTTTCTTCTCACACTGCTTTAGGGAAGGCTGAAATAGCTCATGTTCAGTTTACACATTTGAAGCACATATTTTCCTGGGCCTCACTGACTGACTATACGACTGCTCATTCAATTCCTTTAGCTGATAAGGCTTTGCTTTGGGATCTTTTTGCCACCCCTTATATTTTTTTCTTATATTTATAGCAACATATTGAAATTTATTCCATTTAGATGAATGGTTCCTATTTCATCATGAAATAAATGTATGTTTGTACCATAAAAGGGATGATAACAGAGAAATAAGGCCCTAAAATAAAATTATGCATAACTATGGGAAATTCATCTTTTAAAAAAGATACATTTGCTTTCAGTTACATAAAATCTTTTACAAGTAACACAAGTAAATGTAGCTTTAATTTTTCTTAATATTTTTAAATCTAATTTTTATATCACATCATGACTAATATATATTTAATAAGAAAATTGTAAGCATAATTGAACAAGTTTAAAATGATCAAATTGAGTTAGATAAGCTGCCTGACCACATGTATCTATTATTAACTCTTTTAAAAACAAACAAGAATACATTTAAAGGAGGCATTTAGTAATATATTTTAAAGTATTAGCCATTGTACCAAGCTCTTTCAAGAGTTAATATCTTTTTAAAATAAGGGTATTTAAATAATGCTTCCATATTCCTCACTAATGTTTAACATATAAATTATAATAGTTCAATATTCTAGAAAAATAATGTATTTATGCTATTAATATTTATGCTAGTATTTTAAAGCATAACACAATTTATTCAGAGGTTTATCATAACCTTGCCACAATGTTTCACATTACAAATAAATGCATTCTAATTCATAAACATAGACTATATTTTTCATATACATTTTGAAAATAAACTGTCAAACTAGTAACATTTAAGTGCCATCCTCTTTTTTCTATTTTACAGATTTATTCATTAATCACAATAACTTTGTGCTATATCTTAATTGCATTTTGTAAAATATAAATCTAATGGATTCTAATAAAAATAAGAATTATCGAGTTGAATTTACATCATTGACTAATTATAGCCACAGAGTAGATAATTCGTAGTTTGGCAATGTTCAAACCAGCACAAAAATAAATCTATATCCTTTTATAACTTCAAGACTCAGCCAAAAAGAAGTAGATATAAATCCCATAACTTCATTTCAAAGACCTGGTAATGGTGAATGTTAGAGTAAGCACCTACTAAAATTTATTAAAATTGTCACTTATAATCCTCAGAAGTTATTAACAATTATGTATAAAAATAACAAGAATTATTCTTTTCATATTAAAAGAAAAGAAAGCAAATAAGCATAAATGAGTAGGTTCTTTGTCAAACACTCATCTTTATGATTGTATGATAACTTGTCTCATATTCTCCCAATGGCAACAGGTGATGACCAATAATCATTATGGTAGCCAAGGGTTATGAAGAATGGGAATAATTTTTTTTTTTTTTTTTTTTTTTTGAGATAGAGTTGTGCTCTGTCGCCCAGGCTGGAGGGCAGTGGCGCAATCTCGGCTCACTACAAGCTCCGCCTCCTGGGTTCACGCCATTCTCCTGCCTCAGCCTCCCAAGTAGCTGGGACTACAGGCACCCGCCACCACGCCCGGTTAATTTTTTGTATTTTTAGTAGAGACGGGGTTTCACCGTGTTAGCCAGGATGGTCTCGATTTCCCGACCTCGTGATCCGCCCGACTCGGTCTCCCAAAGTGCTGGGATTACAGGCTTGAGCCACCGCGCCTGGCCAGAATGGGAATAATTTTATCATCATTACAATGATTTATTTTCAACTCAGAAAATCCTTCCTTCCTCCTCTCCAACTTCTTTTTTCTTTACAGAGTTCCAAAACTTCTATAGGAACACCTTTTATACTCACAAATTTTAGTACTATGTATAACAACAATTTTTTGGAATCCCTCAAGTGTTACATGGAAAGTCCACAAATGTTGCAATTACAGGAATTTCAACAGAATGCCCAAGACAAATAAATATATTACTTGCTTTGTTCTGTAGATAAGGCCCTTGTGTCGGGTGGAAAGGTTGATTTTTAATTACACTTAAGCTATGGTAATAACTGTGATTCATGAGGATATTACTCAATCTGCTATGACATTCCATTATCACCCTGTCTTTGGCCTACTTGTAAAGATATGCTTTTTAAAATCTTTATATTAATTCTAATAATTTGAGAATTCATGAGTTCACATTTGCAACATTCTTTTCAGAGACAGTATTTTTTGCTCTCCCTAAACTCTGGCACAGTAGAAATCAGTTGGTGTATGTGCCCTCCATTCCTGACTTTCACTTTCGGAGAAGGGAATGAGGACATAATGTATTCGTACCCTGAGTTCTTGGCATGTTCTTAATCTGAAATCTCCCAAAAATATATCATTGGCACGTAGCATACACTTTAGGTGTAATCAATATGAGCTCAGCTAATTGCATTGATTTTTATATTTCAAACAATGATTAGAGAGAATTTGCAGTGATCTAATTAGCATGAAATCATGTGTTCTGGCTCCACCTTGGACCAGCGGCAAGATGCTGAATATTTCTGCAATTCTTCCTTCATTTATAAAATAAGCGTAATAACAACATCTAAATTACAGAGTTCTGAGAAGATTAAGTGGGGTGATAAATGTCATACGAATGTAACACTGCCTAGCACTAAGTGCTTAATCAACATTAGCCATTATAGTATATATAGAAAGAAAGAAATAAGCTGAAAACAGAAACTTTGAATGCCTTTGGACTCCATGATCTCCTACACTTAGTTATTTCTACTCTCTTTCATTTGTGTATTTTACTAAAAATACCTTTCACTCTATTCTCTAAAGAAGAGAGGATTCAAACCATTTTTATTTAAAAGTCCCATGCTATGCATCAAACCCTCAAATATAGAAATGAGGCCTGCTAGCAACAGGAAAGATTCCAAGAAAAACTAAAAGTTTTGAACTAGGCACAAAGGTTGATGTTGCATTTTATAAAAATGATTTTGCTTACTGAATTTATTTACTTTTTTAACCAAACAACTGAAGTACTTACAGCAAACAATAACAGGCCTGTCATTCTGTATTAGTCCTCTTTAAAACTCCATGTCTTAGATGTTCTTCTGATTTTTCTTTTTTTTCTTCTTCTTCCTTCCTGAATAGTTATTGTTACTGAATATTTATTGTTTTTATTATGTATTTATTATTTTATTATTTTATAGAGACAGGGTCTTGTTAGGTTGCCCTATCTGCTCTCGAGCCCCTGGGCTCAAGCAATCCTCCTGCCTCGGCCTCCCAGAGTGTTAGGATTACAGGTGGGAGCCAGTATGCCTGGCCAGGAAGTGCTTCTTGATCTTAAATCTTTCAATCTAACTTCTTTCCATTGTTTTACAAACTATTTATTAGAAAAATCCCATCTTGTTTGAGCTTCTTTGCGGAAACTAAATAAGGATGAATTAGTGAAACAAATATGTATGTACAGTGAATAGAGAAATAGTAGCTAAGAGAAGTATAAAGTAGTACAAGGTAATCTCTTGTCTCAATTTAGACAGGAATATAAAATATGTTTATGTGTGATATGGTTTGGCTGTGTACCACCCAAATATCATCTTGAATTATAGTTCCCATAATCCCCATGTGTCATGGGAGGGGCTGGTGGGTACTAATTGAATCATGAGAGTCGTTACCCCTATGCTTTTCTTTCTCTTTCTTTCTTTTTTTTTTTTTTTTTTTTTCTTGAGACGGAGTCTTGCACTGTTGCCTGTCCAGGCTGGAGTGCAGTGGCACAATCTCTTCTCACTGCAACCTCTGCCTCCTGGGTTCACGCCACTCTCCTGCCTAAGCCTCCCAAGTAGCTGGAATTACAGGCACCTGCCACCATGCCCAGCATTTTTGTGTCTGTGTTTTTAGTAGAGACAGGGTTTCACTATGTTTGCCAGACTGGTCTCAAACTCTGCCCTCGTGATTCACCTGCCTCGGCCTCCGAAAGTGCTGGGATTACAGGCGTCAGTCACCGCGCCTGGCCTATGCTGTTCTTATGAAGGTGAGTGACTTCTCATGAGATATTATGATTTTTATAAGGGTTTTTTCCCCTTTTGCTCAGCACTTCTCCTTTCAGCTGCCCTGTGAAGAAGATGCCTTTCTTCCCTTTCAACTTCCAGCATGATTGTAAGTTTCCTGGGGCCCTCCCAGCCATGCAGAACTGTGAGTCAATTAAACCTCTTTTCTTTATAAATTACCAAGTCTCAGGTATTTCTTCATAGCAGTGTGAAAGCGGACTAATACAGTGTGCAAAGATAACAAACAAACCACAGTAGGACAAATTATAACGGAATGCTATGAAAATTAGTATAGGCTGTGGCCTTGAGAGAAGGGATAATTATTTTCAGCTTTGGTGAATATTTAGTAAATATTTGATGTTTCTTGTAACTGTTTCATATATATTGATTGTTTTTTGCTGCAGAATATCAGAACTGCCAACTACCAAATGTGGTAGGTGGCTTTAAACACTACAGATGAGATTTTTACCACCTAATAAAACCTAACTCTGCTTGTAAAACTGTGCTGTGTGATTTTGGATGTGATATAATATATGAAACATGGATCTGCTTTGCTATTTTAGGTACTATTTCTTTAGATTTGACAGTATTCTGCTGTAAGAGAAGAGAAAAAGAGCAGAGAAGCTAGAAAACTATCCAGTATTGAAAATCATGTTCTTTCCAAAGATTTTCATAGGATGTTTCTTCCTTTAATTTTGGTTTAATTTCTATTTAAATTTTATACAATTTCCTGATTAATATTCTTCATATTATAATATTACTGATGAGGCTACTGCTATTAGAATTATAGTTTGTATAATATTATTTCATGAAATACCAGCCCTCGTGAAATACATATAATTTATTTTTATTCTTAACTATTATTTATGCTCCTTCCAAATAATTATATTCACAACAAAACTGATGTTAAACTCGCTTACTTGATTTTACTTTCTAAATAAGATTCCATTACACTATGTTGAGGAAATTTCTAATTTATAAGAGTATAAATTCTTCTTCCAGGTATTTCAGGAAATAAATTGACTATTTATAATTGATTTTTATAAACAGATACTTATTTTTAAAAAAACACATTATCTTTTTAAAAGTTTATCTCAAAAATTATGAGATGATAACTAGTAAAAGGTAATTATTGAGTGCTTTGTCTTTTTTTTTGAAATGGAGTCTGGCTTTGTCTCCCAGGCTTGAGTAGAGTGGCACAATCTCAGCTCACAGCAACCTGCAATCCCAGCTACTTGGGAGGCTGAGAGGGAGGATGGCTTAAGTCCAGGAGTTTGAGTACAGCCTGAGCAACATAGTGAGGGCCTGTCTCTAAAATAGTAATGATAAATAATAATAATAATAATAATAA
>NW_012107864.1:881210-896122 GCF_000951045.1 Mandrillus leucophaeus | reverse complement strand
TAATAATAAATAACCTAAACATCCTGCTGAATGAACCATTTCTTATTTTTTATTTATTTAATTAATTAATTTTTTTTTTTTTTTGAGACAAAGTCTCGCCCTGTCACCCAGGCTGAAGTGCAGTGGCACCATCTCAGCTCACTGCAACTTCTGCCTCCTGGGGTCAAGCGATTCTGCTGTCTCAGCCTCCCGAGTAGCTGGGATTACAGGCTCCCACCAGCATGCCCGGCTAATTTTTTGTATTTTTACTAGAGACGGAGTTTCACTATGTTTGCCAGGCTGGTCTCAAACTCCTAACCTCGTGATCCGCCTGCCTTGGCCTCTCAAACTGCTGGGATTACAGGTGTGAGCCACCATGCCCGGCCTCAATTCTTTCTATAAATGGTTCAGTTCTTTATAAATTCTACAAACAAAGCTAATAAGCATTTCTTGTCTGGAGTCTCTACCTTAAATTTTATAAATCTACATTATTGTACTAATCATAATATGTTCATATTTATGACACTAATAATATAATGTATTACTTTTATTATGCTAATATTATAATAGTCAATATATATACTTTATTTTAAAATGTATAAAATAAAAATTTATCTTTCTTACTTCTCCCAAATCATTTTTTATAAAAGCCTTTCTTTGCCCCAACATCACAATTTAATAAAAAAAAAAAAAGAAAGAAATTGGTCTTTGAAACTGAAGTAATAATTCAGTTTGAACCCTTGAGTAATCTAGACTTGAAAATACAATAATGAGAAACAGAAACATAGAGTTTTGTTGAAACCAAAGCAGGATCCCAAAACCACTGAGTAGTTTTCAAGAATGGGTACTGTAAATAAGAATAGCTTGTAGCAGCTTGCAAAGAAAAAGAACAGTTTATTACAGTTGGCTAGATCATTTAAAGCAATTGCTGTGGTGCGGAGGGGGGAAGCAAATTGGGCTGGACAGAAAGCAAATAGACTCAGACTTGCCAGTAGACATTTTATAGGACTAGTTTTGACAGGAGACTTGGACTAAATATAATAGTAAGATAATTACATTGCCAGAAACAATGGAAAAAAACAGGAGTCATGAAATTGTCAAGAGTGTCAATCCAAAATTCAAAGTGTTCCCTACAATTCATTGAGTGCTTTGAATTTCCTTTCCAGTGGAAACACTCATATTTTTGGCATCAGTATTTTTAAATGGTACCCAAGAGATATTCAACAAGTAAAACTGTGATTTGTGAGAAATGTTGATACTGAATAACTCAAAGTACAAAAGCCTTATTTTAGTGTATTAAAATTTCTCCAAATATTTAAAAATTTTAAAATATTCTTGTTTCATTTAATATAAGAATAGTATAAAATGCTTTATTATATTTAATATAAATTGAACAGAGTTTTGTCCATTTGCTATTTACCTTTTTTTCAACTCAGTTGAGTGGTCATGGAGAATCCTGACATTCTACCAAAAATTAGTATCCTTTTAAATTAAATGGAAAAATAACTGAATTTGATGAAAACGTTGTTCTTTTTCTTTTTTCACTGTTACATCATTTTTTTTCACTTTTATATCATTTGTTCATACAGAGCCACTTTTTATGTGACAGATAAAATGAGGGGATCTTTTATGCAAATGTTTTGTTACCGCAGATTTGCTTTATTTGCGTTTTATCTTCTCTGGCACATTTTTCTCTCACTTTCCAAATGTAGTCCATGCAAAGCCCCACAAATGATGTGGCTGATATTTTCACTGGCATAAAAAGGTATTGCCTTCATGTGGGTAACCAGGGATTGAACATAAAACCACAAAAACAAGCCTCAGACTGTGCAAGAAAAATGCTCTCAGGAGAAATCAATAAGAATGGAGTGAGAAACAAAAAAAGTTAAAAAGAATGTTTACTTTTATGTTTGCAGCATGACAAATCAACATTGCTTGGAAGTTTTCACAAGTGAACTGAATTAGAATCTTTTTTATTTCTCTTGTGCTAAGCTCTACTTTATGGTAGGAACAGATGGAAGACAGCTTTTAAAAACTGTCTTCTCCTTTGGTGATATCATAAATTTTTGTTGGTTGTGGCTGTAATTACTGTTGTTGTTTTTATCAGACTTTTTCTATGTTCCGTGTTTGTCGACTCTGTCCCTCGATTAATTTTTTTCCTTCCAGTAATTATTCTTTTTAATAATGTTACTATTTTAAGAATCTAACCTTAACTCATTTTGAATTAAGAGAGAGATACTCTACAGTTTTTCCTCTTTCACTTTTACCGTAATTATAATTATTTCTGTGATTATTGTTTAGTTTATTTCTATTCCACTAGACTCTAAGCTAAGCTAAGAAAAAGATCTTATCTGTCATCTTCCCTGCAGAGTTCACTTTTTTCTGGCACAGAGTAGGCATCTGAAAATATCTATTCAAACAACACAAATATTCACCTAATCTGGGATGTTATTTTGATTTTAGATTTTTTTTGTAAATTAAAAAAAATGCAACTGGGAAAAAAAAAAAAAAAACAGAACATTTTTTAAATGACAGTCACAGGTTGGGCTTTCCAGGAAGCAGACCCTGAAACAAAATGCAATGTTCAGAATGAATATTGAGCAATAGCCATGACATCAAAACCTATGGAAAGAAAGGGAGGAAGCATGGTTGGAAAGAGAGATAAGGTTGCACTACAGAATAGGCCTGACGGCTTCAGCCAAATTCATGGAGAGCTCTGGAAGTAAGGGATCCCACAGAATGGTCTTACACTGAGCGCAAATAACCAGATTTTTGAATAACCCTTACCTGAAGCAGGCATTAGATATAGGCTGCCCCAAGAAGGGCATGACCTTAGGCAAGACAAATCTATGCAGTTGTGGAAATCCCTGAGGAACTTAGAGATGAAGTCTGTCTACTGAGAGCCCTCCCAACAGATGGCACCATAAGTGCTTACCTGCGGATGTGTTTGAGGGATGCATTTGGATCTACCATAGTTCATCTCTTGTATTACAATCAGATTCATTTTTTCACAGATGTTTAGTGGACAGCTTTTCCTGTAGTTCATGTGGGCCTTTCAGTCTGGGGAAAACCTAGAATGGAAAGATAAATGGGACAAATTATAGCCTCCGTTCCTACAGCCGCTCTTGGTACAACTAATACTTATTATCTCTCTTCTCCATTATTCATTCTAGAGTCCTTTCATCCTCAGATAATAGTTCTACTGGTTTTAGTGGCATGGATGATCTGTTTGCCAAACATATTCCTGCCTGCCCCATTGTGTAACAGTGCTGTAACATTCTTATGATGATCAAAGTCAATTACCACTGCCAAGATGGTTATTCCTTAACTTACATTTGATCCCTCAGCAGGAGAAACCCAAAGCTCCCAGGCAATAGCCAAGGCATAAAATTCAATGGGACATTTTTGTGTTCCCTGGTAGAAGTGTTCCCCCACAGGGAACTAGGAACTTTAACCATGTAGAACATAGAATTGTGGAGACAGGGGAAAATAGTTTACAGATAAGGCACTGGAATGATGGCAATAGGCTACTCCTATTTCCAATGCTTAACTCCCAAACCTGTATATTTTACTTATGAGAAAACAACCACATCAATATCTTTGATTTAGGTAGATACTATGTCTTAGAAGACAGTGTCTTATTATTGTAAGGTATTTCCAACAAACTGGTACTCCATGTATGCCTTTGTAGTTTTCATAAGACTACAGTTTCTTGATGTGATAGTGGATATAATATTGTTTTTGATTTACTAACTTGGTTATGTGTGTATGTGTCAGAAGTACTTTCAACTTCAACTTCTCTTTACTCACAGTCATAAATTAATATGGGGCTTATACTAACTACTAAGTATGCATATTTTGATTATAAATTCTGGAGCTACAGTGACAATTACTGACTGGGTCTATGGACACATAAAACTCACTGTGATCTGGACCTTAGCCAGGACTCCATTTATTGCTTGGCCTCCTAAACTAACGGAGGGAACACAATGAAGCTCTTCATTTCCATGTACAGTTGTCAACTGCGTAACTATGTATCATCCTCAGCTCTGTGTTCAACAGTTCAACTGTTTGGATATCTCTCTTTCCCCAGTGTTCAGTCATCTGAGTAAATGACCATGTTTTGGCAAAGGACTGCAGGTATTATGACCATTTACAAATGCCAGGGTGTTATAGGGTCCTCCCTTTTGGGGACCTGACCTCTGATGAAATCAATAAGTTCCAAGTTCGAAAATTGGCTAAGACGTGGACATAAGGCAGGAGATCCTATTTTATTGAGGCAACAGCCATTGGCCTCCTGATCATCCAATCATGATCTATTTATTAATATATGTTGAGTAGGGTGCTTATTGGCTGTCAATCTAATTTAGCCATAGGGATCCTGTATTCTATCAAGCATCCTCATAAATGTATCTTCATAAATACTTGTAGGTCAGCCTACCCTGGCTGCCACACTAACTTTGCTTCTGTCTATCTTCTAACCTCTGACAGTTAAGTGTTACCCACCTTGCCTTTCGTATTTTATGAGCATATTATCCCCATTGTAAACTACAAGGCTAGGTCTGTAAGAGTCTCTCCTACTATCAGCATCGACCTACTGAAGGAATTCGCCTTAGGAATGATGAAATTCTAGGAGTAGTGCTTCTTCTCACCAGTGTATTTTATGTGATTTCATTATATGATGTACCACTAGGCCTTCACATAGAACATCTGACGGTTCCAGCCTTATAGTGTATACCTCTTGCATAATAACTCCTCTGAGTCTTTTAATCCCTTCCTTTATCAACTAACATGACATTGGAAGCAATATGCCTTCATTGAGCGTAAATCATCATTTGTAGATATTTATCAGACCTACTAACAATGACTTTACTTTTTTTCTGGGATTGGGTTGTTTTTAGGTGATGAATCCTGAATCTCAAAAGAATCAATCTAAATTGGTAAACATGCCCTTTCCAAATTCATGTTGTGGTCTCTCTTTTTCAAATCCTTTTAGAAGGCAGTCCCCCAGATATTCTCCCTTAACTACTGCTGGGGCATACTTTAATGTCAAGCAGCTTCATAGTAGTATATTCCCTTTCCTTTCTTCTCAAGCCCTGAATATCTCCAGCTGAGTTTTGGTACAATTTAACCCTAAGTATAGATCTAGTAACCAAGAGAGAAGGTGGAGACAGATTTGGAGAGATTCGTACATAGATGCATATGTAGGGATTCCAGTTGTTTTCAAGCAAGGGAAATATATTACATTCTGACTGTCAGCCACCTCTGACTCATCTCAAAATTTCATTATTTTTTCCAGATCTTCAGTTTAGTTTAGCAATATTGGCAACAGCCAACAAGTTCCATTGTTCTTATAATTTCTATTTTCTCCACATTTTTCAAATATGTGAATTATCTAGTGAGATAGCTATTTTTCAACCATTATATAATCCTAATTAACCATTAAAATTTGAACAATTGTAGAAATACCTTATGCCAAGGGTAACTGTGTTTGACCTACCACCACAGTGAGGGCCTCATTGCCAGCCAAGGGCCTGCTGATCCAGCTCCGAAACAACATCTTTTCATCTGCTTTCTGGAGATAATCCAATCAGAAACTGTCACTGTTTGGAAACAGTCTGGAGGCCAAATTTAGTGTTCAGGATATTTTTGAAGGAGGCCATTATGATCAACACCTTTGGTATGAAAGAAAAAGAAGCAGGAGTGAGAGGAGAGAGAAGTTAGTTTGTAAAGTGGTCTGAAAGCCTCTGTCAACTCCATGAGAAGAACAGAAACTAAAGTGGCCTTCAGAGTTGTCCCAGGTCAAGCCAAAGTAACTGGGCCTCCAAATCCACTCCTGAATTGGTCACCAGAAGTGAGCTTCCCCAGAAGGGCATGGATGTAGGCAAGGTAGCTCTGTGAAGCTGAGGCAATTCTTCAAGGTGATAATAGCCAAAGCCTGACAGCACTCCCCGCAGCTGGGGCAGCAGGTCCTTTTTTACAGATGATCTGGTTAGCAGATCCCTGCATCCACCACAATGACTGAAATTTTATCCCCACGTATACAAGTGTAATATCCACCAGTTTCTGTGTTACCACATTCTGTTTTCTTAAATTTTAAAATATTATGTTTAATAACATGGTTTTACTTTTATTTTAACAAAATTAGCAAACTAAACAAAATATGTTAAGTGAATTCAGCCTCTAAAGACAAATGGCCATTATTACAGTTATGGAAATATAGCTTTGAGAACAAAGTTAATATTCAAAGAGGTTTTGAGTTCTGACAGCAACTTTTACAGTTGTATCTTAGTTTCTTAAGTTGGTGAAACTCACTTGCTTAGATATAAAATGGGAGTAATTTTACTTAAAGTATAGGATTTTAAACACCGTATAAGAAACTTGCTTTCAACCTAGAGCTGAGCACATACTTTATTCTTTTCATACACACCCCGGTGACATACAAGAATATCAAATGTAATGACTACTAAATAATCATTTCTGTCAGGAATCCTAAGGATCTCTACTCATTTTGCTCTAATCACCACCTGGAACTTCTAGATATGTCACCTGAAAGGAGCTGCTGCCTTTCCACAGATGCCATCAGAAGAAGATATGGGTCAGGTTACTTACCTCAATTATTTAAATTTAATAAAGACCAGAACACAAGACAATACTAGCATATATGATACTCTTTACTGTGGGACTAAAACAGGGTGTTATGGTATGAATGTTCAAGTCCTTCAAAATTCATATGTTGAAACCCTGACGCTCAGTGTTACAGTAGGAGAGCGTGAGACCTTTGGGAGGTAATTAGGTCATGAGGGTGGAGCCCTTCTCAAAGAATGATATTAGTGCCCTTCTCAAAGAGAACTCATTGAGCCTCTTACCCTTTTTCTGTCCTGTGAAGATATAACAAGATAGCAGTCTGTAATCTGGAAGAGGGTCTTTACCAGAACTTAACCATACTGACACCCTGATTTCTGACATCTAGCCCTCAGAACTGTGAGAAATAAATTTTTGCTTTTTATAAGCCACCCAGTCTATGGTATTTTGTAATAGCAGCCTAAACTAAGTAAAACACATGGAGACAAACTTAAATACACATGTAAAATATCACATTTTCTAGATCAAAAGGAGATATCTTTATAAAGTCCAACTTTTTACCATGGGCTCAATTTGTGTAAATATTCTTAACCTTAATCTGGTTCCTCCACTCTGAATTCCTTCCTTCTCCACCAAAGTGACTCAAATGACTAATTTAACTCCTCTCATCTTCCAGTCTCCACCACCATTTAGAAACCCAACTCTATGCATAGAATTTGAACTAGCCCTATCTGCTTCCCCCTGCATTATGTCTTTCCAAACTTAAGTAATTTAGTCTAGAGCTACAACGCCCTAGATGACATTGATCTTGAAAAGCTATGGTGTTTGTACTTTTAAACCTCACTAAATTTCAAAAGTTTAGATGGAAGGATAAGATTTTGGTGCCAAAGTCATGTAATGTTGTATAAGGATTTCTTCACTTTCCCTAATCTGAATCTCAATCAAGCCTGTACATTTTCCCATTGCGAATACTCCCTCTATGAGTAATAGTTGGCCAAGATGATTGCTGTTCAAAATATGACCGTATTTTCAGAGACATGCCAAAATAGAAGGACAAAATATTTAAAATTTCCTCCTAATTTGTCAAAATCCTTTATCCAATAACAAAGTTAATATTGCTTATAATGATACAGAGCAGAGTTTGTAACTTTTCTTTACATTTATTCCAACTTGAATTTCTTTTGTGTGTGTGTGTGTGTGTGTGTGTGTGTGTGTGTGTTTTAGGTTAAGAAAATTTCCCAATACTGTCAAGCAGGTATTAAAATGTTTTAAATTTGAGAATTTTATTATTTTATTTATTTATTTTTGCCAAGGACCTAATTCTTCTAAGGAGAAGAGATACTATTTTGCAATTTACATTTTCTTGCTCTCTTGTGTAAAGAATCCTAAAATAGATAAAAAGGGCACGTTTTGAGGGGAGAAAGGGTATGACTTTTATAAGTACAGTAGTTAAAGTTCTAACAAATAAAGTATTGAAGAGAAAAAAGCTGGCTAAGCTGTAACAGCCAAATTATACCAACATACTCAGAGGGGTCTGTTGGTTGAAATATTACTATAAATTGTATAAACATTGTCTATGAGATTATTCCTTCCTGGGATATGCATTATACAGGTCATTCATACTTGGATGTCCTATAAAGCAACTTTTAGTAAGAAATATGATAGATATAATGTAGAATCTAAGTAAGGTTTGAATCTCCTACTATTCTGTTCTGCAATGGATGTGGACAGTTCAAATGGTACATTTTGATGTGCTAGAGCCAGACTTTGACCATAGACAATGGATAAATAAACACCTCCATGAACCAAATCATATGAACCAAAATCACATCTTCAGTCACGTTTCTGACTATAAACCACAGCCCTCCAATATTTATAAAATACATATATACTTATAAAAATAATCAGTGATTTTAACGATTATTTTTACTATTCTCTGTATATTATTGACTTAGAAAAAGCAGTTTGAATTCGATTTCTCACCATCTAAATCATTATTTAGCTAAAAATAGGAATTTTCTATAGGTGATTGAAAATTTTGTAGTTTGGAATAAACTTTATTAAACTACGTCTCAAGTAGTACAACTAGAAGAGAAAACTTTCTAGAAGAACCTGGCTAACCCACATTCTATTGTGTTTCTTTATTAACTCTCAAATTTATGTGAAATCACTCAGGAAATGGAGAGGAATGTCTGATATTCCTCAGGAAAAAAGTTGCAGTCAGTAAATTATCTGTACTACTCCTTTATTTATTTATTTTTTCTTACTCAAGAACCACTTCCAAAGGAGATGGAGAAATTGAAACAGCATCTTCCCTATTACTTCATCCACATGGTTGGAAAAATATAATTGTTAGAAAACAGAGCTTCTCTATTGCCTATCTAGTAAAAGCCTTTTTGATCCTGGAACAGATGAATAGTTTTGTTGTGTTTTTTAAAATTGTATGATTTTGGTCATTTCTCTTTTTTTAGGTGGAGGGAGAAAATTTATGCTAGCCCACATGTATGCTACTAAATACAGTTTAAAAATAGTGTTCAATATAGAAATAAAATTACTAAAATCCCACATTATTTTAATGAAAAATATTTTTTATTCTTTTATTTTTAACAAAGTAATAATATTTTCTTTTCTGGATGTCTTTCAAAACTAAAGGAATCCTTAGCTCTCTATACTGTTTTGGTCTTTAAACAGAAAGATAAAATGAATAATGTCTTTCTTCCATCTTGATCTTTGACTCTGTAAAAACAAAATTATTTGTGTTGGTTCATCCTTTTATGTATTAAACATACAAATTATTTGGAGGTAGGAGAGATTTCACTGACTGAATGTTTAAACAGATTGTTTCTTATGGAAAATAGTCATCGCTGAGGAAGAAGATATATTTAAAAAGATGCAATCATACTAAAAAAAAAAACTACTTGCTTAAATACAGTCATGCATTACTTAACGACAGGGATGCATACTAATAAATGCATCCTTAGGTAAGTTATTCAATGTATGAGCATCAATGAGTATAATTACAAAACCTATATGGTATAGCCTACCATCTAGCTTACTACATACCTAGGCTATATGGTAGCCTAGGCTATTGCTCCCTGGCTATAAGCCTGCATAGCATTTTATTGTGCTGAAGACTGTAGGCAACTGTAACACAATGTTAAGTATGTATGTGTCTAAACATATAATCTTATTGGACCATGGTCATATATGCAGTTAATCATTGACCAAAACTTTATTATGAGACACATGATTATGTGATTATTTTTTCGAATCTTATATAGCTTTTATTTCAGTGATCAAAAAAATGCAATAAATGGAGTCTACACTAATTAACATTAGGCATGCACCTCTACCTGAAACTGCTGTTAGCTTCTGATTGGCCTAAATCTTTATAACTTATTTAGGCACATCACTGAATTTTTTGTACCCTGATATACAGGGTAAGTTAACTTCTTCCTTGTGGCAGTCTAGTAATAAGAATTATGTTCACTGACTAGATTCCTTTATAAGTAAAGGCCTCTAGACTCTTAGGCTACCTATCCCACCTTGAGACTATACTTAATATGGATATTTAAGCAAATCATCATATAGGAAAGGGAGATCATCAAGAAAACTGAAGTGTACTGTATAAACACTCTTACAGATCTTTTTCTCCAGCACTGATAATCAAACACTAGATAAGGACACCAAATTATTCTTCTCCCACTTCTGCCCTTTCTGATAAACACAAGGATCTTCCCTGAAATCAGAAATGACTCCACACAAATGAGAGATTTTTACATATGTGGTCCCACTATCAAAATTATAGGAAGCAGTTAATGGGGCTTTGAGAAAAGCGTAGTCCCATGTACAGTAATATGCATCTAAATAGAGTTTTCCATTCACCTGTCAATTATTTTCACAAGATTAGCATTAAAAAAAAACAAGCAAACATATGACCCTCAAGCTTCACACACAAAAAAATTGGTCTTTGTTCATTCTCAGATGACAGGATGTCCCAAGAGTAACAAAAGATGGGAGCCAATCCTCTCATAGCCGTTTCTTCAATCATCCCATCAACAGCTCTTCATTTCTTGAACTACCTTCCTTTTCCAAAGAGGTAATGCTGAGATCAGTCAGAAAGGCTTTCTGAGAAAACTGGCTTGGATTTCTCGGTCTGTTCCAGTCGATTCAAGATGAACTGGCTTGTATCAATGAAGCACTCAACGCAGTTCACAAAACAGGCCTCAGCTCGACTGTCCAACTTTGGCCCAGGCTTGTCCATGCACTTCTCCCAACAAAGTTCAGTCATCTGGTGCACCAGCTGCTGGAAGCGCTGCTTTTGAGTTTCTACCTCGATGAAATGCTGCAACTGCGGGTCCACTGCATCCAAACCCGCCGCGGAGGAAGAAGAGGAGGAATCCACCCCAGGGCGACCAGGCTTGCAGACACGAACTCCGCACCAACTCGCCGACCTTCACGTGTCTCCGATTATATGATTTTTAAACAGAAAACAAAGAAAAGGAAAATAAAATCTTTTTAGTTACCAGGAAGCATCTTAGTATTTTAAATTATATTTGAAAATCATCATAGAGAGTTAGCAATGGTACCTTAATTTCAAAATATGGGGGATAGTATCAAGCTGTCTCCCTCTGGATATATGAAGGAGGTTATGCAGTCTTCAGGGAAGTTATGAATAAACTCGGAGAAAAAAATTGATAAATTCTGTAAAGCAGGAAGCAATATGCTTCACTCTAGGAAGTATCAGAAGCTATCGGTATCCAGTTTCTGGAATGAGCATTACCTTCTAAGAATTTAATATATGTTAACTCAGATATCAGTAGTTTACAAGGAACCATAAGTGAATGGACACAATTACTCTTTAAGTACAAAATAACAACTTCTTCCCAAATGTATCTAAGGATTCAATATAATCTCTGTCTTACTTTAGCAGGCATAGAGTAGCCAAAACAATCTTGAAAATGAAGAACAATGTTATTTGACTGACTTCTACATCCTAATCTCAAAATTTACTGTAAATCTATAGCCATCAAGATAGCTTGGTACACATGTCAAGACAGATATAGATCAATGAAACAAGATTGAGAATCCTGATATAAACCTTTACATTTATAGTCCATCGATTTTCAACAGAGATGCCAAGACAACTTATTGGGGAAAAAATAGTATGTTCATAAAATGGTATCAAAGCAACCGGAAAATCACTTGCAAAAGGGGGAATTTCAACCCCTAACTTATACTACACAGAAAAGTTAATTTGAAATGGATTATAGACCTACACATAAAACTATGAAAGTTTTAGAATAAAATAAGAGAAAATCTTTGTGACTTCCAGTTAGGAAAATATTTCTTAGTTGCAGTACCAAAAGCTTAATACGTAAAAGGAAAAGCTGATAAATTGGATTTCATCAAAATTAAAAATATTTGCACATCAAAGGACATAGATAAGAAAATGAAAATATAGGCCATAGAATGATAATAAATGCTGACAAATCATATTATAAAGGACTTGTCACCAGAATACATAAAATATTCTTCCTAATCAATAATCTGAAGGCAAATAACTCAATTAAGAATAGAAAAATATTTCAATAGTTATTTCATGAAAGATATATAAAGGGCTAATACATTAAAAGATGCTCAAGTCATAAGAATTAGGGAAATGCAAAGTTAAACCACAGTAAGGGCTGGGTGTGGTTGCTAATGCCTGTCATCTCAGCACTTTGGGAGGCTGAGGAAGGTGGATCACTTGAGCCCTACAGTTCAAGACCATCCTAAACAACATGGTGTGTCTCTACAAAGAAAAGAAAAGAAAAAAAAACCCTCAAAAATTAGCCAGGCGTGGTGGTGCACGCTTGTAGTCCCAGCTACTGCAGAGGATTACTTGAGCCAGGGAGATCAAGGCTGCAGTAAGCCGAAGTGCACTTCAGCCTGGGTGACAGAGCAAGACCTTGTCTCTAAAAAACCAAAAAAGAAACAAACCAAAACCACAGTAAGATTCTACTTTATATCTAGTAGAAAGGCTATAATAAGAAAGACAATTTCAGTGTTAGAGAGGATGTGGAGAAACTAGAACTCTTAAAGAATACTAGTAGTAATGTAAAATATTACAGATAATTTGGTACACAATGTGGGAATTTCTTAAGCATAAATTTAATGTACAACCTGTAACTCCACTCTGATGTTACAGAAGAAAAATGAAAACATATCCACACAAAGACTTCTACACAAATGTCTGTGGTAGCATTATGCATAATAGTTAAAGGTAGAAACATTTTAAATAGCCATCAGTTGATGAATGGATAAGCAAATGGATAAAAAATAAAATACAATTCTGAAGTGTAATACTGATACATGCTACTGCATGGAAAAATCTCAAAAACTTGTTAAGTAAAATATGTCAGATAAAAAAGACATGTATGATTCCATTTATGTAAAACTTTCAGAAAAGGCAAAGTTACAGACACAGGAAGTAGATTAATGATTTATTGGACTGGGGTTGGGAATAGGGAGTAATTACAAACACAGTAGTGATATTTTGGGGTATCCTTAATTTTCTTATACAAAGTTACATCACACACATCTTTACATCATTGTTTTGGATTGCCGAGCCTATAATTTTAGTCACCTTTGCTTCTTTCCTCTGTGTCCTATTTATGATGAGTAAACAACTTTGGTTCTACTTTCAGCATAGAATCTACTCAAGTTTAATTGGTGTGAGCCACCACTTTCTCTTGTGAATTTCTACAACACCACTTACTGGCCTTGCTAATTTGACTCTTGCACCTCTTGCTAGTTATCTCAATACAGCAGCCAGAGTAATGCTTTAAAAATACAAGACAGATGATCTTGGAATAAAAGCGAAACCCTTTCATGATCTGCCGCCACCCTGCCACTCTGACTAATCTCTCACTACTCTCTCTAAATGATTCTACTCCAGCTACTTGGCCTTCTTGTTGTGTCTTAAATATTATCAAGTCATTCTCTGTACCTGAGAATCTTACACTGCCAACTTCCTCTGCTGGAAGAAAGCCCTTTGCCCACATAAATATCTATATTGCAGCTGGGTATGGTGGCTCATGCCTGTAATCCCAGCACTTTGGGAGCCCGAGGTGGGCAGTTCACCTAAGGTCAGGAGTTGGAGACCTTCCTGACCAACATGGTGAAACCCCATCTCTACTAAAAATACAAAAATTAGCCTGGAGTGGTAGTACATGCCTGTAGTCCCAGCTACTGGGGAGGCTGAGGCAAGAGAATTGCTTGAACTTGGAAAGCGGAGGTTGTAGTGAGCTGAGATTGCATCACTGCACTCCAGTCTGGGTGACAGAGCAAGACTCCATCTCAAAAAACAAACAAACAAAAAATCTGTATCGCTAACATCTGTATCACTTTACTTCCCTCACCAGTCTCTTCAAATTTCCCCTTATCAGTGAGGTCTATATAGTTTTGGAATCAATCCTCAAGCCCTGTTCCCCTCATCCTGCTCTTCTTTTTCTGATTTCAATAGTAATTATCACTTTCTAACATGCTGTTTCAGAGAATTCATTGAAATTCAAAGAATCACAAAAATCAGTTTTCTTTTTTACTTTGTTGAGCAAATTATTTGTCCAGGCCCTATGCAACTAGGTGGGGTTATAGGGACAGTTCTCACCCAAGAAATATGAGCAGAATTGATGTGTGTGGTATGGACTCGCAGTGGCTATACCTTCTCCACCCATTCTCTCTTTACCACATTGCTTATATGACACCAAGCAAGTTTGAAGCTGTATTTTCAAAATAGGTGAACCACAACATGACAGGATAAAGCAGAACACCATCCTTCCCCCAAAGCTTTGTATTATATTTAATATGAACAAGAGAATAATATGTTTTCTTTATCAATACACTGACATTTAGGTGTAGTATATATAGCACACTAAATAGCACTTATTTGCACTAATACACTAAATATACTTACTTTCACTAATCAGTACATTATATGCTTATTTATTTAATTTTAATCATGTATTTTCTGGTGTCTTAGGGTATAGATCCCAGTGTTTGTCATAGAGCTGTTACTGGCCTGGGCGTGGTGGCTCACGCCTGTAATCCCAGCGTTTTAGGAGGCTGAGGTAGGTGGATCACCTGAGGTCAGGAGTTCGAGACCATCCTGGCCAACATGGCAAAACTTTGTCTCTACTAAAAATACAAAAAGTAGCTAGGCATGGTGGCATGCACCTGTAATCCCAACTACTCGGGAGGCTGAGGCAGAAGAATCACTTGAACCTGGGAGTCAGAGGTTGCAGTGAACCCACATTATGCCACTGTACTCCAGCCTGGGTGACAGAGTGAGACTGTGTCTCAAAAAA
>NW_012107864.1:865872-881160 GCF_000951045.1 Mandrillus leucophaeus | reverse complement strand
CTGGGCTTGATGGTGGGTGCCTGTAATCCCAGCTGCTCGGGAGGCTGAGGCAGAAGAATCACTTGAACCCGGGAGGCGGAGGTTGCAGTGAACCCAGATTATGCCACTGTACTCCAGCCTGGGTGACAGAGTGAGACTGTGTCTCAAAAAAAAAAAAAAAAAAAGAACTGTAACTGACATAGAGTAGTTGGTAAATAAATACTTGAATGATTCAATGAATTACTTCCGACTGAAAGACTATATATAGTGCAGTCCTCAAATGTATAGGTCTCCTACCAGATGCTGCTATGGTTTTGTTTCAGCCTCTGCTCTGTGTGTTGGAGTATGGGTATAGGGACAGGGAGTATTTCTGCATATGCATTAAAAACTTAGAGGAATATTAATATGTGCAACACTTACCAAGATATTTTCTCCCAACTTAGAACCTATACTTCTGTGTACTCTATGGGGTTGGATCTGGGAATTTACAAACTGCATTTGTCCTTTGTTGGCTGGATCTCCCTGTTTACTTCTGTTAATAGGTGCTTTAACAGAAGACTGAACAGCTGGGGCAAGCAGAAGAAACACATTGCTTTCTACTTGCCACCTCCCTGCCTGCTTCCTATGCCCATCAGCATCACTCAAAACCAGCTTCTTTATCCTAATCACAATCTGTTTGTTCCAGTAGCAATAGATTAACCAATTTTGCCTCACTAGCTGGCTTCTCCCCTGATCCCTCCTGCACACAACACTTAGGACATCTGGTTTACAGACTGGTAGAGAACTTTGTCTAAGCTTAGAGACCGTCTGCCAGCTGAAGAGTAGCTCTCCTCAGAAGTCTGAGCTTCAGCTCTGAAGGTCTCTCCTCCATGCATTTATGTTTCATTCATTTCCATCCCTTTCATTTGTTCCCTCAATGCTTTATGTCCAGTTAGCAACACTTATATTAAATTATCTCTGTAAAATAATTGATGTGGTTTCTGTTTCCTGATTGAATCCTGAGAGATACACCAAACTAAGAATATAGATTATTTCTGGGATGTGTGGTTGGGGTGGGGGTGCCATTAGAAACACAGCCTTTTATACTTAGTAATGAAATGTCCAAAATACAACCACCTCTATTTTTAGCTGGAAGATATTGTGCTTACTTTTAAATTTCCCCATTGCTCATTTTCTTCATCTGCAAAATAGATTAAAAAGTAACATTTCCAGTCAGGCGCAGTGGCTCACACTTGT
The DNA here is from genome assembly GCF_000951045.1 of Mandrillus leucophaeus. Lineage (NCBI taxonomy): Eukaryota > Metazoa > Chordata > Mammalia > Primates > Cercopithecidae > Mandrillus > Mandrillus leucophaeus. The sequence continues at coordinate 879,945 of NW_012107864.1, read as the reverse complement.
AATTCCAGTACTTTGGCAGGTCGAGGTGGGCAGATCACGAGGTCAGGAGATCGAGACCATCCTGGCTAACACAGTGAAACCCTGTGTCTACTAAAATTACAAAAAATTAGCTGGGTGTGGTGGTGGGCACTTGTAGTCCCAGCTACTCAGGAGGCTGAGGCAGGAGAATGGGGTGAACCCGGGAGGTGGAGCTTGCAGTGAGCCGAGATTGTGGCACTACACTCCAGCCTGGGCAACAGAGCAAGACTCCATCTCAAAAAAAAAAAAAAAAAAAAAAAAAGGAGCATTTCCTCATAGAGTTTGTGTAATGACTATATATATGATATGTTAAAGTGAATTTTATATGACAAGAATAGAGTGACATATATTACACAATAGGCATAAAGTTACATAATCATCTTTTAGATGGAATTCAAAAATAATTAAATGATAATTTTTCTTTTAATGCAATTAATTAATTAAATGTGATTATGGTAAATTGATAACATTAACCAATCATTTCTAGTACATTTTAGAATCTTCTTAAGCAAAAAAAAAGAAAAAAAAACTAGTAATATGCAAAAACATAATACTAAATGACCAATTTTGGTTTATTTCATGATTTCAGTTTTGCTTTAATATTATAATACCAACATGTAATTCATCAAATTAAAATAAATTTTTAAAAGTTATATAATGATCTTAAATTGTATCAAAGGGTGATAAAATTTAATGTCAATTTGTAAGTAGGCATTTATATTAATCTAATTAGAAAATTACAAATACTAGAAAACTCTTTAATCTGATAAAATGTATCTGTGGAAACCTATAGCAAATATTATAATGAACCGTGAAACACTGTAAATATATGAGCATATATCTTGGAGTAGGAAAATAATTTTCTCAAAGAATGTAAAAGTCACAATTCTAAGGAAACTCAGATTTACTGGAACACATTAAAATCAAGAACTTCTGTTTAACAAAAGAAACCATTAAGACAGTAAAAATGAAAACTACAAAATAGGGCTTTAATAGCATCTTTAATCAGGATCTTAGAAAGCAAGAACACTGGGAAGGAAAGTTACCTAAGCAATCTCCCCACTGTTGCCAAAAGAGCCCATAAAATACCTTGGACTCATGGCCAGTGACCTCATTTTACAACCTCTCTTAATTCAGATTTTAAAATTTAGCCATAAGCAGGGTCACTATACTGTATCAATTTTATCACTGCTTTTTTTTTTTCTTTTTTAAAAAATTCTATTTACAAAATAAGTGGACTTTTCGGTCATATGGGAAGTCCTGAGAAGCACAGGAAATTTCTCCCAAAAGGCAGAAAAAAATTAGCTGTATTTTATTCTATCAATTATAGATAAACTAGAAAGTGATTTGAAAGTGAAGTTATGGACAAAGATAACAGGAAAAATATAATATTTTAAAAAGGGGTCTAGCACTGTAGCTCATGCCTGCAATCTCAATGCTTTGGGAGGCCAAGGCAGGGAGATGACTTGAGCCCAGGAGTTCAAGACCAGCCTGGGCAACATACAGAGATCCTGTCTTTACAAAAAATACTAAAATTATCCAGGTGTGGTGGTACACACCTGTAGTCCTAGCTACTCAGGAGGCTGGGGTGGGAGGATCACTTGAGCCTGAAACATCAGGGCTGCAGTGAGCTGTAATCATGCCACCAGAATCCAGCCTACGTGACCAAGGGAAACCCTGTCTCAAAAAAAGAGAGAAATATATAGATAGGCATGCACATACATATATTGCACAAAGGACATACAGTTATATAATCACCTTTTAGATAGAATTCAAAAATAATTAAATGGAGATACTTTTCTTTTAATGCAATCAATGCATTAATGTGATGATCTTAAATTGATAACATTAATTAGTTCATTTCTAGTAAGATTTGGAGTCTTCTTAAGCCAAAAAATTACAACTGCAAGTCAATATAAAATGAAATGCTTAAAATTAAAAATTATTTAAAACAATGCTGATCATTTCTACATTTTTGGTAGATTATGTAGTATTTTCTGATTGGCAATTCATTTTGCTGACTTACTTTGAATATGTTATATAAAAAAATTCAAAGATAAGTAAAGATAGGTAATTCATTTTTCCTAACTTACTTTGAATGTGTCTATATAAACAAAGGTTTCAAAGATAGCTCCTTAGCTATAAGTGTACTTTGTAACAGGAAATAGTGACAAAGAGAATAAGATAACTATACAGACATTCACCCTAATCATGAATGACTTTAAAAAATTTACTCTTAGCTGCTACCTTCCAGTCAAAGAATTTTAAGGGTGTCAAGCTCTCATTAAAAGTTACATTTATTTCAAAGCCAAGTACAAGTTCCTTTTCTATACTGTAATCATAAAAAGCAAATAAATGTACACATAAACTACAAACCAAAGTAAAGATACAATTTATTCACACAAATACACACATGCAATTGTGTTTCTTTTAAAATCCAAAACTTCCTATTTGATATAAGGATAACATCTTTCACCAACCAAATATAATTTTCCTGTTCATGAGGATATCTGCAATAGGAGAAAAGACTGGGGAAGATAAGTTTTCAAAGCAGCAGGTCCTTTGTATCTGGAAGGCAGATTGAGCAAAATTGATCTGAGCATAAAACTGTGCTGAGAGCTATCTTAAGGTCCCAAAATTTGTTACATTGTTGGGTAAAAGTCTTACAAGAAAGAAGAGAGAAAAGAAGATATTTATTTTCTTGCTTACTGTGCTGATTTTAAGTCATGAGTTTTCCAAGCCAATTTTTAAAATCAGCTTTGCTTAGGTATAATTGACGTACAATAAATCATACATTTTAAAAGCTTCTTGTTTGGTTTTGACTTATGTATATACAGCTGTGAGATCACTTCCATAATCAAGATGATGAACATTTCTAGCTCCTCTCAAAGTTTCTTTGTGCTGCATTGTAATCCATGCTTCCTATTCCTCCCCATGCCTGAGGCATATCCCAGTCTGTATGCTATCACTGATCTTTATATTACCACCAAATATGTACCAGTTAGGGTTTTACTTACTGAGCATATAAATGGAAAAATACACTACATTCTGGCTTATTTGAATCAACATAATTAGGCTGAAACTAATCCATGTTAACGTAGATATTCCTTTTTCATTACCTTTTATTAGTGAACAGTATTCCATTTTATGAAAAGTCACAATTCGTTCATCCACTTACTTGCCAAGGAAAATTGTTTGGTTTTATGTTGACCATTTCTTCATGTGCTTTTTGCTATCTGTTTATCTCTTTTGGTCAAGCATATGTTTAAATCTTTTGTCCATGTTTTACTGTGTTGTTACTAATTATTGAATTTGCAGCATTCTTTATATCTTTTGGATACATGTCTTTTGTCAGATATAGGACTTGCAAATATTTCATTTGTCTGTAGTTTATCTTTTTATTCTCTCAACATTGACTTTCAAAACCCTGAATTCCATTCCTGATAAAGTGTATCTATATTTAATAGGTATTCTGGTGTTGCTGGTGGAGTGTTCTGAGAATTTTAACAAATCAAGTTGTTGATAGTGGGAGGTGAAGCCAGCTGGGCTTCTGGGTCCGGTGGGGTCTCGGAGAACTTTTGAGTCTAGCTAAAGGATTATAAACATACCAGTTAGTGCTCTGTGTCTAGCTAAAGGTTTGTAAATGCACCAAACAGCACTCTGTAAAAACGCATCAATCAGCGCTCTGTGTCTAGCTAAAGGTTTGTAAACACACCAATCAGCCCTCTGTAAAAACGCACCAATCAGCACTCTGTGTCTAGCTAAAGGTTTGCAAATGGACCAATTGGCACTCTGTAAAAATGGACCAATAAGCGCTCTGTAAAATGGACCAATCAGCAGGATGTGGGCAGGACAAAATAAGAGAATAAAAGCTGACCACCCAAACCAGCAGTGGCAATCCAGTCAGGTCCCCTTCAAGGCTGTGGAAGCTTTGCTCTTTAGCTGTGTACAATAAATCTTGCTGCTGCTCACTCTTTGGGTCTATACTACCTTTATGAGCTGTAACACTCACTGTGAAGGTCTGCAGCTTCACTCCTGAAGTCAGTGCGACCACGAACCCTCTGGGAGAAACAAACAACTCTGGACATGCCACCTTTAAGAGCTGCAACACTCCCTGCAGAAGTCTGCTGCTTTACTCCTGAAGTCAGACAGACCAGGAACCCCCCAGAGGAAGAAACTCTGGACGCATGTGAACATCTGAGGGAAAAATTCCGGACACACTGTCTTTGAGAGTGAACTGTAACACTCACTGCAAGGGTCTGCGGCTTCATTCTTGAAGTCAGTGAGACCAAGAACCCACCAGAAGGAACCAGTTCCAGACACATTTTGGTGACCCAGATGGGACACAATAGCATTGTTTAAATCATCTATGTGCATACTTATTTTCTGTCTACCTGTTCTTTCAGTTATTGAGACCAGGATGATAAAACCTCCAACCAATATTATGGATTTGTCTGTTTCTTATTGCAGTTATACGATTTTTAGCTTTAAATATGTTGGACTTCTCTCATGTGTGTTAAAATTTAAATTATGCCCTCTAGGTGAATTGACCCCTTTTATTATTGTAAAATGAGCTTTTTTATCTCTGATAATTTCTTCATTTTGAAACCTAATTTGTCTAATTTTAATAGAGCCACTCTAGCTTCCTTTTGATTAGTGCTAACATAAAATATCTTTTCCAGGGAATTCTTCCACTTTCAAGTTATTTGTCTTTATTTTTAAGTGGATATTTCTAGAAGGGAGCATACAGTTAGGATTTTCTTTGTTACACATTGACACTCTGCCTTTTAATTTGTGTGCCTATACCACCTATATTTAATGTTATTTTGTATAATTGATTTTGTCTGTCATTTTGCTATTTGATTTCAATTTGTTCAATCTATATTTGTTCTTTTTATCTTTTTTTCTATTTCTTTTCTATTATTATGAATCCATTTTTCTTCTGTTTCCGGTCTATTAGTTGTAATACTTCATTGTATTATATTAATGGTTATATTGACACAGACTTCAGTATGTATATTATTGATCTTTAGTTTATCACTGTCTGTGCTCCATGGTAGGCATAATATATCTCACAACAGTATAGTTCAATTTTCTCCTCTTGACCTTTGTGCTTTTGCATCTTGCTTGAGAATATGTGATAAGCCCTATATAATGTTTTTATTTCCATCTAAACAGCCAATTATCTTTTAAATATCTCAAATACTAGGGAAAAAAGCTTATATATTTATTCATGTAGTTATCAATTCTAGTGCTCTTGTTTTCTGTGTATAGATTCAGATTTTTTCTGATACCATTTTTCTTATGCTGGAAGGTCTTCGTTTAATGTTTCTTGTAGTACAGATCTGATAGTTATCAATTTGATTTTCTGTCTGATTAGTGTTTCTTTTACCTTCATTTTGAAAGCTATTATTATTAGGTGATATTAGGTGAATAATTCTTGTATTGCCTGATAATGTTTTTTTCTTTCTGCACCTTGCAGATATTGCATCATTCAAATCTGACTTTTATTCTCTCTGATGACAAATCAGCTGTCATCTTTATCTGTGTATATAAGGTGCATTTTCTTTGCTGTTCTTAAGATTTTTTTCAGGATGACTAGTTTATACAGTTTGAATGTTTTGACTATGATAGGATTTTGTGTACTTTTCTTCATGTTTCTTGTGATTAAAATTTATTGAATTTCTTAGATGGGTGAGATTATAGTTTTCATGAAGTTGGAACATTTTTGTCCATTAATTTTTCAAACACATGTTTCTTCTCTTTCATGGATTGCAAATATGAGTGTACTTGGAGTATACTCCAATTGCTACTTGAAGTTGTCCCACAGTTCACTGTTGCTGTGTCAATATTTTTAGTCATATTTTTCTTAATATGTTTCATTTTGAGTAGATTTTATTCCCATCTCTTTAAGTTGACTACTCTATTCGGCAATAATTAATGTTTTGGTAATTCTATAAGTGAATTTTTTAATCGCAGAATATGTAGTTTTTATCTCTACATATTTGTATGAGTTCTGGGAATTTTTCCACTTTAATTACTTTGAGTGGTTCTCTTTCCCAACTCATGTAGTTTCTTCATATGCGTGAGCTGGCTAATCAGCACTCAGCGGAATACGAAATTAGGACTCATGATCTCTGAAATGCTCTCCGTATGTAGCACTCTATTTTCTGATTCTCGGGGAACTCTAGCCCCTTTGATCTCCCCTTTATCTCAGCTCTGTCTACTTGTCCCAGGGGACTTCAGAGCACTCTCTAGAGTCGCCCTAGTTGCTCCAGGGTCTGAAAATTTTTTCCAGGCAGTAAGCTGGGACAGTCATAGAGCTTATATCTTTTGTTTTATATCTCTCATAGATCATTGTTCTTGTTTTATAGTCAATGTATTGACAATGGTTGTTTGATATAATTTCTCTGTTTTTTTAGTTCTATCATGTTGGAAGGTAAATCCAGTCCCTGTTATTTCACGTTAATCTGAAGAGCAGAAGTTCTGAATAGTTTCCTAGTTTTATTCTTTTCCTATTCAAAATGGAATATTTTCAGAAGAAGTAGGGCTACACTACAGAGAATAAAACAGCATTTCTAAACTTATACTGTACTATTTACTATTTATTCTTAATAGGCAGTATTAAGATTACCTTGGACCTATTAAATGTCTCAGAAGGCATACATTGAAGTTTTATTTTATAATAACACTAATCTCTGTTTATGTATGATCAGTCAACACAGATTGTTGCTTCATAGCATGATTATTGGTTCTCAATTTAAAACATGCTGGCAGGAACTCTCATAGCAGTTGATGTCATTAAACTGACTTGACAAGTTGATTCAAGTCAATGTGTTCCTAATGAGCAGAAGTTATTTTCCAATATGTGAGCTATGGTCTAGAGCAACCAAATCAAACTTTCTAGAAACATGATGTAGACATGTTTATTAGAACCAAACAAATTAGAAACCAAGAACAAAAGAAAGGTAATATTATCTTTCTAGAATAGTAAGTATCAACCAGGTTTGGAAAGCACTAACCAATACGTGTGATCATAGATATTTCAAACATCAGAAAGAAGATCTACAGGATACTGTATCTTTTGACAATACTCAAATATGGCTACTGAGGCTCCTATTCTCCAAGTTAATTGTGCTTTAGTCAGTCATGTCTTCTTTTAAAATGTGTAAAATATAATATATAAATATACAAATGGGAGTATGGTAACCAGCTTATATACAGGTAACTTCCATTGCTGCTCTGGAAAAATAAAACTACTAAAAAGCAACTACTTTAACCTTACTTTCAAAAATACAGTATCAAAAATAATTGGTTTTCTTCCCTGACCAATAAATTTTATAAAACCACAGGACATCTAAATCTTCTTCAAACAGTCTATTGCACATACAATATCATGTTTGTATAACCATGGTATTTTGAGGATTAAAAAACAGCCTAGAGATCAAAAAAGAAAAGTTCAAATACTCTATTCTGTGGCCTGAATGTGTCTCCACAAATTCACATGTTGAAATTTAAACTTCAATGTGATGTATTAAGAGAGGAGACCTTTAGTAGGTGATTAAGTTATGAGGGCTCCAGTATCATGAATGGGATTAGTGACCTTATAAGAGGTTGAAGGAAGCATCCTTTGCCTTTCCACTCTCTGCCCTGTGAAGACACAGCAACAAGGTACCATTTTGAAAGCAGAGTGAGCCTTCTCCAAACACCAAATCTTGGTTTTGATCTTGAACTTCCCAGCCTCCAGAACTATGAGAAGTAATTCCTGTTACACACAAATTACTCAGTCTGTGATATTTTGTTTTAGCAGTGGGAATGGACTTAGACACCCAGATTCAAATTACTTAATTTGACAGGTCTAAATTTAGTTTCTAGTGTAAAACTGGGGCAATGTACAACCTATCTATGGGTTATTGTGAGAAAACATGTGTAAAAGTGCCTAGAACAGTACTTATTAAAAAGTGCATGCTCAATAAAGGTTTATTTTTAATTTTTGGCCAGGCACGGTGGTTCATGCTTGTAATCCCAACACCTTGGGAGGCTGATGGAGGCAGATCACTTCAGGTCAGGCGTTCAAGACCAGCCTGGCCAATATGGTGAAACCCCATCTTTGCTAAAAATACAAAACTTAGCTGGGCATGGTGGTGGACATCTGGAATCCCAGCTACTTGGGAGGCTGAGGAAGAATAGCTTGAACCTAGGAGGCAGAGGTTGTAGCAAGCTGAGATTGCACCCCTGCACTCCAGCCTGGGTGACAAAGTGAGACTCCAGCACACAAAAAAAGGGGGGGTTTATTTTCATTTTCTTTCTTTCAAGGTTCCGCATTTAAAGATAATTAAAAGTATGTGTGCTTCCAAGGTAAGTTTAACATATTAGCTATAATACCAATTAGGAATATGTCAAAGGGAGGATAATTTTATCAATAAAGCCATTTTTAAAGTACATTTCTCATTTTAAAAAATATTAATACAAATAAGATTAAAAATAAGTACCTGCTAACTTTTCACAACTTACTATATGCTACTCACTTTACAAAAAATGTTTTATCTAGAATAATTAAAATGCTTAATTGTGTATATTCATATTACCTTACAGATGATAATGTTATTAGAAGTCATCTAATCTAAAGTCCTGTTTTCTTTATAGAAGATGATGTCATAATATTAGTTTGATCTGAGTTTTCTACTATGATTCATAGAAAATCATTATAATTAATAGAAGCATTTTAATGTTAAATAATTAATAGAAAATAATCTATAAATTATTTTTGAGTCTCAATAGATTGAAACCTTTTAGAAAGTATTTTCAAATCTACCATGTCATCTGATAAAGTATTCACAAAACTACTGATTAAAAGAAATAAAATTTCAAGCCATTTACTAACTATATTTTCTGTTTCATTCAAACCTTATTGTACTAATTAAAACATTAAAATTAGTTTGAAGTCCATTTAAGTTTGGATTATGCTAAAATGTAAGTTCCATTTAACAAGAACTTTTAAATTTTTTAATTCACTTCTATACTAAAAGCACATAACAGAGTGCTTGACTCATAATAAATCGTTAGTAAATATTTATAAATAATACCAAATGAGTTACTAAATGATACTAGTTTTAAAAATTTCAGACACTGTACAACTTACAGTAGAGTTATAGTTGAACCTCAGGTTACTTTAGCTATACTGTATTTTCAAAACTATCATCTGTTTTCAATAGTGGTTAAGAAACTTCAGAATTGACTTAGTCCAATTTAACTCCACCTTCTCTCTTCCGTCAAATCAATTAAAAGCAAAAATGATCCAAAAGATGAAATGTTCTGGTATGTGTGGGTGTTGAGGAATGAGTAGTGGTAATGGTGGGTTTAAGGATTTTGAAAAACTCTTAAAAATATACTCTAGGAAAGCTTTTGGTAGCTTAGGATATTTATCAGCAATATTTTCAGTTTGTTGCATTTTCAGTGCTAATTTAGTTGCAAGTGATGGAAGCATAATTTCACCAAGCTTAAGAGAAAAAAAAAAAAAAGAAAAAATACAGTATAGATATGAGTCAGTGGTATGATATTTAAATAAACTATACAAACTATCAGAAACTTGGAATCAAATATTTTAGGACTTGCTTTTCCTTGCCTCTCCTATCAAGCAATATTTGCAGTTTGTTGTATTAATAAGTACTCTTAGTTGCAGGTGACACTATCGGCTGCATCGGTTTTCTCTTTCAAATTCATTTGGCAAGAATTCTAGATAACTCCAGAACTTTACCTTCAGAATTTCACTTAATGCAGAGTAGCTCAGTGTTTTGGGTTCCAACTCTGACAATCGTAGGGAGGGGATTTCTTTATTCCAGATTGAATTATATATGTGCCTCTCGATTGTAAACCAGGACAAGGGTCTAGAATCTGCATAAATGACTGGACCTAGACCACCTTTGGTCATGGGCCCACTACTCTATCATTCACCAACGTGAACATTGGATTGGGTAGCATTGAGGAAGCCAGTAAGAAATTGGGTTTATGATTATGCTACAGATAGAAGTGGGGCACCTCACAAATAAAAAAATACATTGGAAAACACCACCATGGAAATCTACTACTTTTTGTGTCTACATTTATTTTTTGTTGTTGTCTACCTGAGGGTACATTGAGTGTTCTAAGCCAGTAAATACCAATAAATACCTCTAAGAATTGAGTGTTTAAAAACAGAGTGATGGCTTTGTAAAGAAACTAGAAATTTGAGGGTTTTTTTTAAAACCAATGTTTTTCTTATCATCAAGGCATTTTACTTTTCTACCTGTCAATAATTTGTATATTTTTAAACTGTGCAGCATGATTATTTTTTCACATCGTAATAAGAACTCCACCCTAACCCAACAATACTTTTTTTAACTGAAATTTTGTTAAATTTGGTGTGGAGACAGTTAAAAAATGAGTACTGATCTATTTGGCAAGCAAAGGCACAAAGGTACAAAAGCACTTTTTGGCACTTATTCTGTCTGTCTAGAATAAAAAGGAAAGTCCTTATTTACTCACTGGCATCACAAGCGGCATCTGTTGAAAGCATATTAATTATGTTTGTTAGCAGTGCCAATGAAAATACTTATGAATACTAATCAATTCTACCAGCTGAGATACATTAACTCTTAGAAAAATATCATTCTATTATAAGTTTGGCATAAAAATATGTCAAGTGTTTGCAGCTTCAGTTGAACTGTCTCATCAGTCAAAGACACCAGGAAGCAGCTTAGGAATATTTTAGAAATGACATGTTTCATATTTTATAAATTTGCTATTCCTCTATGGACAAAAGCATGGAAGGGAAGTTGTATTTTCTAAGCTTCCAAAACCCTGTGTAACTTTCCTAAGAAAATTGGAAACATTACAGACAAAGTGGTACAAGGAATACATTGAGGTCTAATATATCATGTGTAACGCAGAAGACGAGGATAGTAAAACTCTAGGGATATGCGTCTATAAACCTTCAGACTCTGGAAGTGAAGCAAATAAACTTTAAGCCTCTAGAGGGCCAGCCGTGGCTTTGCCAGATTAATAAGGGAAACTCTTGTTTCTCAGAAATATTCAGACCTGCCTCTTCCCTGAGTTATGTCCATGATTGTTATAGAGTCCCCACTAGGAAGACAGAATCATATGCCATGCCCTGCAGCTGACCCACAGCTCACCACTTTCCTAAGAGTTTACCCAACTGCACAACTAGGCATTTCTCACCTGCACAATATCTTCTCTTTCCACCTCCACAACCTACTCATGGACTATTTAGATGGTGCCCTACATGCAGTGGTTCCTTTGTGATAATGAAAACTATTTAAATTCTGCCCATGTTGGGTTCCTTTTAAGTAGTATACAATGGTGGGGAAAATAATAAGTTTAGACATCAATAGAGGAAAGTGTTTTCTATTTAAAGAATATGGATTTTCAAGTCAATGTGACATTTATTAAAGAGACTTTAATTTCACTTAAATAGTGAGATGCAAATTAAGATAGATGCAAATTCTGTGAAAAAAGACAATGAATTGTTGAAATGAACAATAATAATACAAAATCACATTACAAGATCCCAAATGAATGTAATGCTACCTAATATAGGTCAAATACTGTTCAATATTTTAATCAACTGATTGGGAAGTAGAGAAAAACATATGCTGATTATCTTAGCAGGTGAGGAAATGTGGAGGAAACTGTAAATTCATGGGTATATCAGATTATGATACCATCATCCTCTCTTGAAGTTAGGATATGCTTTCATGCATAAAATTAGATTTCTGTAAAGGAAAGAAAAATTTTTGAAAGAGATGACAAGTAAATCTATGGTTGAAGAATCACTGTTGTTTTCTCCCATGCCCATGTCTACTGTCTCGTGTGTGTCCATGTTCTCTCTGACTGTTCCACATGGAAAAAAAGGATTAAATTTTATTTCATAAATTCTACTTGGGAAAAAAACCTAAAATAATTAAATATTTAGGAAAACATTGACATGAAAATTGTAAAAGAAGGTACAGTATCTAATGAAAATAAAACCTATGGAATGTAATTTTTGAATTGGTTTATTCTTAGACACATCAAGTGTAAGGCTTTCTTCTTGCTTATTAGGAAATTGGGATCAAAAGTTTCTAAAAGACTCGTCAAGATTACAATGAGGAAGAGAAAGGATCATGGGTGAAAGTAAACCCATTACACCGATTTTACCCAGTCTGATTTTTTTTTTCCTAAAAATAGAGACCGAGGAGAAGTAATAAGCCCTCTGAGAATATGAGCCCTTTGTTTCATAAATAAGACCAGTGTGCATTTTCACAAGATTTGTAATGCTTTGGTAATTAGACTTACACAGTCTGTTGAAATTGTCTTATTTTTTTTTCTATTGCTACTGCACAAATTAATGTTTAAATTGTTTTAGAAGATGAAAACACATGGTCACACATTTAATGGCAGATTAGAAACACGTTGTAAAATATACTAAAATGCAGTCAATTGTACCTTTTTCTTTCCTGGGATTCTAATTGATGACACAGGTGTTTTACTGGTGGGAAAGTATGGTAACATATTCTTTAGTGGTATTCTGGTGTGTTTAAGAAAATAGGATATTATTTAGATACCAGAAAGAGCTTGATTCCTTTCACTTAATTCCCCTACATTGTGTTGTCTGTCAAGGAGACATAAACACAACTCTCAGTAGAGGTAAAAAGACTGGAGAATAGAAGGGACAAATTTATTATTAGAACCGCTTCCAACATAAACATTCAACATGTTTTACCACCTAAAATCTTGTCTCCTTTCCAAGGCAAATATGTTTTTCTATTTTTTATGTATAATTCCCACTAGAATGTTGAATATATATATATTCATGTACACATTTGTATTATTTAATATGTTGACTGTAATAAGGATATAAAAAGAAGAATAATAAATTCAGGTTCAGAAACTATACCATATTTTATCAAATAAATAGTTGGCACAATGGTTACCCAGCTTGGGAGATTAATCTTAGCAAAATGGAATAATATACCCAAACAACACTAAGTGAATGGATATCCGTCTTCTTACAGCTAAATCTTCTATGGGCCTTGCTTTATCATGTGCTATATATGAAAAGAAGTGCTTAGTGTTTGATTTCTGTTATGACAAAAAGCTGTTAAGCTCCTTTTCCTGAGGAGTAAAGATAAAGTCAAAGTTGTAGAAAAGACTATCATCACAGGTTATTCACCATGGATTTTTTCTCCCTTTGTTCAACAGAACTGAAATTGCTTTACTTAACTTTTATGCAAATGTAACTATATGCAATGAAAGAAATTTAAACTCCTGAACGTATTAAATCTCTCTAGAATTTTGGATTTTTATAACTCATAATGAAATGCATAATGATATTCAAAAGAATATTCCAAGGGATTTAAAAATTTCTAAATGTTATTGTCACTTAGACAATCCTACTTTTTAAAAAGACCATGCCTTAATTTTCTGATAGAATACTCCTTTTAAGAAATGTGTACACAACAAAAGTATGTACACTAAGGTATGCAAAAGTAAACAAATAAGGGATTATTGTATCTGTTTCAATAGGAACACCAAATATATTTTTCAAAGGCCAAAATTTCTATTTATAGGCAATTAGAACATGGATTTTAAGTTTGTCCACTAGTTCCCCTAGTCTTCAAGAATAAGACTACCTCAATAGAGAGCTCCACCGGGAAGCCACATGCTCTCATCACTAAATTGTCCAAACAATGAATTGATATATTCATATAACATGCTGAAACAACAAACATTTGAGAAAACAAGATAAATACTGCTGATTTGAGACAACAAAATTAGAACTTGGATCATTTCATTAAAGAAAACATTATTTAGACGACGTTTTCAACAAGATTTGTGTGAGACAGGGCAGTAAGGTTGGGTACAAAATCATAGGCTAAGTATCTCTTTTGATTACTTGAGAGGCAGAAGACAGGTGTGATGTGGATTTCCTGGATTTTAGATCATTTTCTTTCTTCAACATTGACTTCAATAATCAGTATGTTGTAATGTCCAATGTCTCAAAGATCCTTTTATTTG
>NW_012107864.1:860116-865822 GCF_000951045.1 Mandrillus leucophaeus | reverse complement strand
AAACTATACCATATTTTATCAAATAAATAGTTGGCACAATGGTTACCCAGCTTGGGAGATTAATCTTAGCAAAATGGAATAATATACCCAAACAACACTAAGTGAATGGATATCCGTCTTCTTACAGCTAAATCTTCTATGGGCCTTGCTTTATCATGTGCTATATATGAAAAGAAGTGCTTAGTGTTTGATTTCTGTTATGACAAAAAGCTGTTAAGCTCCTTTTCCTGAGGAGTAAAGATAAAGTCAAAGTTGTAGAAAAGACTATCATCACAGGTTATTCACCATGGATTTTTTCTCCCTTTGTTCAACAGAACTGAAATTGCTTTACTTAACTTTTATGCAAATGTAACTATATGCAATGAAAGAAATTTAAACTCCTGAACGTATTAAATCTCTCTAGAATTTTGGATTTTTATAACTCATAATGAAATGCATAATGATATTCAAAAGAATATTCCAAGGGATTTAAAAATTTCTAAATGTTATTGTCACTTAGACAATCCTACTTTTTAAAAAGACCATGCCTTAATTTTCTGATAGAATACTCCTTTTAAGAAATGTGTACACAACAAAAGTATGTACACTAAGGTATGCAAAAGTAAACAAATAAGGGATTATTGTATCTGTTTCAATAGGAACACCAAATATATTTTTCAAAGGCCAAAATTTCTATTTATAGGCAATTAGAACATGGATTTTAAGTTTGTCCACTAGTTCCCCTAGTCTTCAAGAATAAGACTACCTCAATAGAGAGCTCCACCGGGAAGCCACATGCTCTCATCACTAAATTGTCCAAACAATGAATTGATATATTCATATAACATGCTGAAACAACAAACATTTGAGAAAACAAGATAAATACTGCTGATTTGAGACAACAAAATTAGAACTTGGATCATTTCATTAAAGAAAACATTATTTAGACGACGTTTTCAACAAGATTTGTGTGAGACAGGGCAGTAAGGTTGGGTACAAAATCATAGGCTAAGTATCTCTTTTGATTACTTGAGAGGCAGAAGACAGGTGTGATGTGGATTTCCTGGATTTTAGATCATTTTCTTTCTTCAACATTGACTTCAATAATCAGTATGTTGTAATGTCCAATGTCTCAAAGATCCTTTTATTTGGAAATAACATGGTTGCTACCTATGAGGACAATCCTAAAGAAACAACTAAAATTTATTAGAAGTGAATTTGGCAAGGTCACTGATCTTAGGATGTAGGCTTGTTATATAAAAATAAATTGTGTTTTTATATACTTGTAACATACTTCCTGATAAGGTTTAAAAACAATTTCATTCACAATACATCAAAACAAATGCTTAGAAAAAACTTCATTAAAATGTACAAAATATCTATACGATGAAAATTACCAAATATCACTGAAAGGAAACAAATAAGGTCTAAAAAATTGATACACCAAAAAATAGATATGCCACTGGAAACAAATACAGCTAAGATGTTCTCCCCAAGTTAGTGTACAAATTTAATATGATCCTAATAAAAATCCCACTGAGCTTTTTAAAAATTACAAACTAATTTAGAAATTTATGTAGAAATCATAACTTCCTTTTAACAGGAAAACAAAATCAGATAACATGTACTACCTGTTTTTTTGTTTTGTTTTGTTTTTTTCAACTTCTGTTTTAGATTCAGGGAGTACATGTGAAGGTTGGTTGCTGAGGTTTCAGTGTCCTACCTGATTTTAAGACATTATAAATCCTCACTAATTAAGTAAGCGTGATACTGCCATAAATATAGGCATAGATCATGAAAAATTTGAAAGAAATGAAATACACCCACACATAGAAGGTAAATTCAGTTTTGCCAAAATTGTCAAGGAAATTCAAGGGAAAAAGGATATTTTTCAGTCAATGGAACTAAAAAACTACATGGAAAAAGAAGAAACTTATTCATCTCCATACGGCATATGCAAACATTATTAAAAAATTAAGCACATCTCAGAGACACAGGACACTGAAAAACTAAGATTTAGTTGGAAAATTATTGAATGCTCCATACTTGACTAGCATACAACCAAAACTTCAGCATAATTACAGCTAACAGAGTTACAAGACTCAAATTCTCTGAGAGTAGGAATACATAGGAATGCCAAGAATTAAGCAGGGAGACAAAAATAAGGACGCTAGAGGAATTTGAAACCCCTGGTACCTATGGATAATATAGACACCATATTATTCTTTAAACAAAAAGTTAGAAGACACCAAAATACAAGAAAAAGCAGTTTGGAGAGACAACGAAAAGATTAGAATCAGATTCAGGTATGACACAGATGCTGTAATTACTGTAATTTAAAACAGCCACAATTAACATGTTAAGTGCTCTAAGGGAAAAATGTAGGCAACACGAAATACATATGGCTAATGCAAGAATAGAGAAGGGAACTCTAAGAAAAAATCCAAAGAAATGCAAGAACTTAAAGAACAATTTAACATGAGTGAAGTATGCCTTTTACGGGCTTATTAGTAGAGTTGATGTGGCCAAGAAAAGAATCAGTGAACTTGCACATAGGTCAAAAGGAATTTCTCAAACTGAAATGCAAAGAGGAAAAAGAAGGCAAAAGCAGGACGGAACATCTAAGAGCCATGCGGCAATTTCAAAAGATGTAATATATACATTACATTAGATTACCAGAAAAGTGAGATAGAAGGGAGCAGAAGAAATAATTTGGAGTAACAATAACTGAGAATTTTTCAACATTAATGAAAGATACAAAGATCAGAGAACACCAAACACTGTAACTACCTCCCCCTAAAGAAAACAAAACAAAACAGAATAAAGAAAAACAAAATAAATAAACTATAACTAGGCATATCATATTCAAAGTGTAGAAAACAAAAACCAAAGGAAGAAGTCATAAAGTGGGAATGGGCACAATGTTGGTTCCTATAGAAAAACATAGATAGGAATTTCAGTGAACTTCTCATCAGATACTATGAAAGGCAGTAGTAAATGGAGTGAGAAATATTTATGTGATTGAAAGAAGAAAAAAGCCTCCAGTTTAGAATTTTATATTCAGCAAAGTTATCTGTCAAAAATGAAGAATAAATACTTTCTCAGAAAGACAAAAACAGAGGAATTTCATTGGGAGGAACTGTCCTGCAAGAATCTAAAACAAGTTTTTCAGGCAGAAGGAAAATGATATAGCTAAGAAATTTGAATATTATTTATTCTCTCCAAAGGGAGAATTTTAGAGAAGAAATAAAAACAGACAAAATGAAGTATTTTCTCTTTCTCATTTGTAATTGACTTAAAAGACATCTGTTTGTCAAAAGCTATGTTACTAATAATATATTGGGTTAATATAACATATGAATAAGTGAAACTAATGAGAGCAATGCCACTTTACCCAACAGGGTACATAATATTATTTGAAGGTATACTTAGGTTAGTAGGAAATGTGTATTTTAAATTCCATAACAGTTATTGAAAACTGTTTAGAAGGTGCTTTAAAAGCATACAAAGAAAGGACATAAAATGGAATCTTATAAAAGCTTAAATTAAGTCAGAAAGAGTAGAAAATAAGGATGGAGGGAGAAGAAACAAAAAATAAGTTCAACAATTAGGAAACAGAAATCTGATAGATATTATTCAATCTATATTAGTAATCATATTAAATATGAATGGCTTAAAGACATCAATTAAAAGACAAATTGTCAGAATTGATTTCAAAACCCAAACTATATGCTGAGTACAAGAAATATATTTTAAATATAAAGACACAGTTTGAAAAAAAGAGATAGAGAAATATATGCTATATTAATGCTACCCAAAGAAAAGCTGAAGCAACTGTATTAATTTCAGACAAGGCAGACTTTGGAACAAAGAAAATTATCAGGGATAAACAGGAATGTAACACAATAATAAGAATTTCAGTTTTTAAACAATACATAACAGCTCTAAATATATATGAATTTAACAATAGTGTGTCAAAATACATGGGCAAAAAAATAATAGAATTTCAAGGAAAAATAGATAAATTCTTTATTATAGTTGGAAGCTTCAATATCTCTCTGCCAGTAATTTATTTACCAAGCAGACAGAATGTCAGGAAGGATGAAGTTGACTTGAATAGCACCATCAATATACTTGACTTAACTGACATTTACAGAATACACCATCCAGCAATAGCAGAATACATATTCTCTAGCTCAAATGGAACATTTACCAAGATAGATCACATTTTTAGCCATGAAACATACTTTAACAAATTTTTAAAAAATCATATAAAGTATATTCTCAGACAAAAACAAAATTAAACTAGACATAAAAAGCAGAGAGATAGCTGGAAGAAATCTACAATTATGTGTAGACTAAAAAACAAACTGTTACAAAAATTGGCTAAACAAATCTCAAAAGAAGGTTTTAATTAAAATAATTGAAAATGAATATATACTGAAAGCATTGCTAACTAGGAAATTTATAGGATTAAATATACATTAAAATATAAAAAATAATTTAATCAGGAAAACTGGAGAAAGATAAAGAAGATAAAATAAAACATGAATCAACAGAAAAAGAAAATAAAGTTGGAGTGGAAATCAAAAGACAAGTAAGGAGGGGAGACAGAGAGAGAGAGAGGAGATACACATTATCAATGTGAATGTCAATTACAAAAATTTAAAAGGCTCGTCTGTGCTAATCCTATGAAAAATACAGAGCTATGATGAATAGAGCTATACCCACAAGTTTAATAGCTTATATTAAAAGGACCAATTGCCTGAAAGACACAAACTGCCTGATGTACACCAGAACCAGATAGTGAGTCTATCAAATATTTAAGGAAGAAATGCTTTCAGTTCTTTACAACCTTCTCCAGAAAATGTAGCAAAGGTAAACACTTTCAGACACATTCTACAAGGATAGTGTTACCCTAAGAAATGACAAGGTAAAGATATTACAGCAAAAGAAAACTGTAAACCAATGTCTTTCACGAACTTAGACATAAAAATCATCAATAAAATATTAGCAAATGAAATCTAACAACAGAAACATAATTGTACAGCAGGATTAAGTAGGACTTTTCCAGATATGTAAAGTGGGTTTACCATTCAAAAATAAATCAGTGTATGTACAAGATCTATGTAAAGGAAATTATAAAACTTCAATGAAAGCAGTCAAAGAATAACTAAATAAAGGGAGAGATATTCCAGGATTATGGATAGAAGGACTCAATATTGTTAAGATGTCAGTTCTTCCCAACTTGACCTATAGATTCAACATAATCCCAATCAGAATCTCAGAAAGTTGTTTTGTGGTTATTGACAAACTGATTCTACAGCTTGTATGGAGAGGGAAAATGCACAGAATAATTAACACAATATTAAAGGAGAAGAACAAAATTAGAGGAGTGACACTGTCTTACTTATCACTGTCCTAGTGATCAAGACAGTGTGTTATTCATAAAAACAAACAAACAATACACAAATTGATGAATAAAGCACAATAGGGAGCCCAGAAATGGATCCACACAAATATAACCAACTGAATGATTATATTTACAAAGTAGCAAGGGCACTACAATGAAAAACAATAGTCTTTTCAGAAAACAATGCTTGGAACAACTGGACAGCTACATGCAGAAAAAAAAAATGTATCTAGACACAGAATTTATACCCTTTTTAATGCCTACCTCAAATGGCAGTTGACTTTAGCAGTACCATCACAGACCTAAATGCAAAA
>NW_012107864.1:856064-858936 GCF_000951045.1 Mandrillus leucophaeus | reverse complement strand
GGCTTAAAGACATCAATTAAAAGACAAATTGTCAGAATTGATTTCAAAACCCAAACTATATGCTGAGTACAAGAAATATATTTTAAATATAAAGACACAGTTTGAAAAAAAGAGATAGAGAAATATATGCTATATTAATGCTACCCAAAGAAAAGCTGAAGCAACTGTATTAATTTCAGACAAGGCAGACTTTGGAACAAAGAAAATTATCAGGGATAAACAGGAATGTAACACAATAATAAGAATTTCAGTTTTTAAACAATACATAACAGCTCTAAATATATATGAATTTAACAATAGTGTGTCAAAATACATGGGCAAAAAAATAATAGAATTTCAAGGAAAAATAGATAAATTCTTTATTATAGTTGGAAGCTTCAATATCTCTCTGCCAGTAATTTATTTACCAAGCAGACAGAATGTCAGGAAGGATGAAGTTGACTTGAATAGCACCATCAATATACTTGACTTAACTGACATTTACAGAATACACCATCCAGCAATAGCAGAATACATATTCTCTAGCTCAAATGGAACATTTACCAAGATAGATCACATTTTTAGCCATGAAACATACTTTAACAAATTTTTAAAAAATCATATAAAGTATATTCTCAGACAAAAACAAAATTAAACTAGACATAAAAAGCAGAGAGATAGCTGGAAGAAATCTACAATTATGTGTAGACTAAAAAACAAACTGTTACAAAAATTGGCTAAACAAATCTCAAAAGAAGGTTTTAATTAAAATAATTGAAAATGAATATATACTGAAAGCATTGCTAACTAGGAAATTTATAGGATTAAATATACATTAAAATATAAAAAATAATTTAATCAGGAAAACTGGAGAAAGATAAAGAAGATAAAATAAAACATGAATCAACAGAAAAAGAAAATAAAGTTGGAGTGGAAATCAAAAGACAAGTAAGGAGGGGAGACAGAGAGAGAGAGAGGAGATACACATTATCAATGTGAATGTCAATTACAAAAATTTAAAAGGCTCGTCTGTGCTAATCCTATGAAAAATACAGAGCTATGATGAATAGAGCTATACCCACAAGTTTAATAGCTTATATTAAAAGGACCAATTGCCTGAAAGACACAAACTGCCTGATGTACACCAGAACCAGATAGTGAGTCTATCAAATATTTAAGGAAGAAATGCTTTCAGTTCTTTACAACCTTCTCCAGAAAATGTAGCAAAGGTAAACACTTTCAGACACATTCTACAAGGATAGTGTTACCCTAAGAAATGACAAGGTAAAGATATTACAGCAAAAGAAAACTGTAAACCAATGTCTTTCACGAACTTAGACATAAAAATCATCAATAAAATATTAGCAAATGAAATCTAACAACAGAAACATAATTGTACAGCAGGATTAAGTAGGACTTTTCCAGATATGTAAAGTGGGTTTACCATTCAAAAATAAATCAGTGTATGTACAAGATCTATGTAAAGGAAATTATAAAACTTCAATGAAAGCAGTCAAAGAATAACTAAATAAAGGGAGAGATATTCCAGGATTATGGATAGAAGGACTCAATATTGTTAAGATGTCAGTTCTTCCCAACTTGACCTATAGATTCAACATAATCCCAATCAGAATCCCAGAAAGTTGTTTTGTGGTTATTGACAAACTGATTCTACAGCTTGTATGGAGAGGGAAAATGCACAGAATAATTAACACAATATTAAAGGAGAAGAACAAAATTAGAGGAGTGACACTGTCTTACTTATCACTGTCCTAGTGATCAAGACAGTGTGTTATTCATAAAAACAAACAAACAATACACAAATTGATGAATAAAGCACAATAGGGAGCCCAGAAATGGATCCACACAAATATAACCAACTGAATGATTATATTTACAAAGTAGCAAGGGCACTACAATGAAAAACAATAGTCTTTTCAGAAAACAATGCTTGGAACAACTGGACAGCTACATGCAGAAAAAAAAAATGTATCTAGACACAGAATTTATACCCTTTTTAATGCCTACCTCAAATGGCAGTTGACTTTAGCAGTACCATCACAGACCTAAATGCAAAATGCAAAACTGTGAAACTCCTAGAAGATAATATATGAGAAAATCCAGATGACTTTGTGTATGTCTATGATTTCTTAAATACAACGCCAAAGGCATGATTTAGGAAAAATTAAAGGAGCTGAACATCATTAAAACTAAAAACTTCTAAACTTCTGTTCTGCAAAAGACATTGTCAGGAAATGAGAAGATATGACACAGACTAGGATGATGTATTTACAACAAACATATCTGATAAAGAACTATTATCCAAAATATACAAAGAACCATAAAAATTCAACCATAATAATAATTTTAAAAAAATATTTTAAAATGAGCCAATGACCTTAACAGATACCTCACCAAAGAAGATATACAGATGGTAAATAAGCATGTGAAAAGATATTCCAGATCACATGTCATCCGGGAAACCAAATTAGAACAATGAGATACCACTAAACATCTATTACAATGACCAAAATCTGCAACACTGACAACACCAAATGCTGACAAGGATGCGTAGCAATAGAAACTCTCATTCATTGCTGGTGGGAATACAAAATAGTACAGTCACCTTGCAAGACAGTTTGGCAGTTTCTCACAAATCTAAATATACTCTAACCATGTGATTCAACAATTGAGCTCCTTGCTATTTATCCAAAGTAGTTGAAAAATTATGTTTATACAAAAACCTACACACAGATGTTTATGGCACCTTTTTCATTATTCCAAATTCTCAGAGGCAAACAAGAAATCCTTCAGCGTGTGAATAAATAACTAAACTGTGTTACATCCAGACTATGGAATATTATTCAGTGCTAAAAACAAATGAGCTATCAAG
>NW_012107864.1:852446-854649 GCF_000951045.1 Mandrillus leucophaeus | reverse complement strand
GCCAATTGTGAGGGTCCTACTCTCATGGTTTAATCACCTCTCACCTCCTAATTCTATTACATTGGAGGATAGGACTTCAACATATGAATTTCCATAAGACATGGCAGCTTCTTAGCAAAAATAATATATTTTGATCTAAGATGCAAGACTAGGTTTTAATAGAAAACTTGAAAATTTGGACTAAATAAAAGTGGCTGCTTGAGAAAGCAGTCCACATACTCCATTTTAATATTTTCAAAATATACTTTCCCAATATTAAAAAATGCTTATTTAAAAGTACAATAGATATTGGCACACGTAATATGAATAATTTATCATTTGCTTTTCATATCTTAGAACTGACTGACCTCAGAGCAATGTAATCAAACAGCACAGCACACATCACTATATTTTAACTCTACATTTAGTATAATAGTCCCCAACTAGAAATTAATGAAAACCCCATCAACAGTAAAATGAAGAGCTAAAATATTTTGTATTATACATTAATGAGAATGAACAGTCTAAAACTACACATAACATACAGGCAATTCTTACAATGATAATGAAAGAGATAACCCAAATTTAATGACTGTATCTTGTATAATTCCATTTCCAAAAAGTACACAATAAATCCCATGAGATGTTAAGATATTGATTTTCCTTGGGGATTGAGTCTTGGCTGGATAGGGTTATGAGGATGTTTCTGAGGGTGCTGGTAATGTTTTGTTTCTTAACCTGGAAACACTTTACTTGAGCAAGTTCAATTTGTGAGAATGTATGAACCTATATGGTAAAAATATGTGCCACTTTCTGCATTTATATTACTGCAACATACTTATAATATGCCTGGGAATGAACGGAAACTGGCAGAGGAGACAAAAAAAGTGTAGCACAGGATCTGCTTTTGAGCCTTACAGCCTGGATAAGAAGAGGAGTTTAACATATGTGTAAGCATTAACATTTGCAACTGAGAACTATAGGATTTAAGGTCAAGTAAGTGTTATAAATGTATTGTCTGTATAGATTAAAAGAATCCACCAGTTGAATCTAACACAGGGAGATAAGGAATGTTGGAGAAAACTGGACGTGACATAGACATGAAAGTACTCCTCTGAACAATTCTAATCTCAGCTTAAGGACATGGCAATTTAAAGGTCTTCATTATACTTCCTTTGGGTATTAAAAGCTATAGCATTAACAATTAGCCTGTAAAACAATTCTTACTTGTAAGATATATTACTTGTTACATTTTCAATCATTATCTAGTATCTTTTCTATTCTATAACCTTCTGGTTTTGATATAACTAATGAAGCCAAGGTTTATTAGTAGTAGAACTATTGACTTTAATTTTATCTCAAAGACTTATGCCATGTTACCTAGTAACTAAGTTGATTCACCATCCCAATGGCCAACAACAAAAAAAATGACTTGAGATAGAATTATTATGTGCTAGATATATTAATTTGGGCCAAAAGGGAGTAATGCCATTTTCATATATAAACAAAATTATTTTAAAGCATGTTTCCATATCTTTGTTCTACCTTCCATCTTATATTCTAGTCTATTTAAAACTAAGATTTCTTTTTGCAGGTTTACAATATTACCTGTTCAATTAAATCATTACTAACAAATAAATATGAAATAATTGGCAATGGTGATATTGTCCACATTCATTGAATAAACAAGTCCCAAGCTACAGATCAGATCTGTTTTTATGCTTCTGGCTTACCCAAGCCAGAGATTATCTGGGCAACTTAATTGTTAATCTTCAGTGACTTCTGTTAGGCCATTGTATCCACCAGAGTTTTTAGTTCTCCATAGCTTTCATTAGTCACCTTGATCATCACTCATCCTTTACTTTGCTTCCCCACTCGAAACTTGGTATTACACTCAGACTAACATCCCACCCAATTCATCTCCTGATTTACACAGATACTTATAAAAATAGTCAAAACAGGCAAATATAACAGTGGAAACAGGGGCATTTAAAGGTGGAAGCGGGCACATATAACAATGGAAATGGTTAGACCTAAAACCATAAAAACCCTAGAAGAAAACCTAGGCAATACCATTGAGGACATAGTCAAGGGCAAGTACTTCATGTCTAAAACACCAAAAGTAATGGCAACAAAAGCCAAAATTGACAAATGGGATCTAATTAAACTAAAGAGCTTCTGCACAGCAAAAGAAACTACCATCAATCTGAACAGGCAACCTACA
>NW_012107864.1:848888-851461 GCF_000951045.1 Mandrillus leucophaeus | reverse complement strand
GCTGCTTCATAATCTACACACAAACAAATATATTCTATGTAAGTAGAGAAAATCAGATTTGAATGTAGTGAAATTTCTTGGCTGAATAAACAAATTTAACTAACTAAGCATCTAAGTATGTAGTTAAGAGTAAGCAATAACAATTATAATAATCTACTATTGATACATTAATGTTCTATCTTAAAGCTACATGCCAAAAATGTGAATCAAAAAAATTGATAACAGCATCTAGAGTTCTCCCAGTAACTCTAATATTCATAATTATATGAACCATGTCCTTGATTAACAAAACTTTTTAGTAAGTAAATGGAAACTTTTGAAATTGATACTATTGGAAAATCATGCTAAATGACATCAGAGTTGGTTATTTTTCCACAGGCATAATAATGTCAGTGATGGAGGAAAAAAAGAATACAATAAATGTCATCCTTTAAAAAGGATCTACAATTCAAGAAGAACAATGTTTTTATAAGAGAAAAATATTATTCAAGATATAGTCTGAGATACACATTTATTCTCATTTTCAAAATAAATTAACTTTGAAAAAGCATTAAAAGTTTACTGAGTTTCATGTGCATGACCTAGACCTAAGCCTTGGCAACCTGCTGGGAGACCACTTATATCAGTGCAGGTTGTGCACTGCACAACTTCATGAATCCCTATTAGTCTGCTAGGTCTGCTATAACAAAATGCCACAAATTCGGTGTCTTAAACACATAAACTAATTGTCTCACAATTTTGGAGGCTAGAAGTCCAAAACCAAGGTGTCAGCCAGGTTGGTGTCTTCTAAAGTTTGTGAGGGAGAATCTGTTCCATGCTTCTGTCCTAGATTCTGCAGCTCACTGGCAATCTTTGGCATGCCCTGGCCTCTGCATTACTTTAATCTTTGCCTTCATCTTCACATGATGTCCTCCCTGTGTGCAGATCTGTCTCCAAATGTTCCACTTTTTTAAGGATACCAGTTCTACGAAATTATGGACCTACCTTACATGAGTATGACATCATCTTAACTAATTACATCAGCCATGACTTATTTTCAATTAAGTCCACATTGTGAGGCACTAGAGGTTAGGATTTTAACATATAAATTTGGTGGAGGACACAATTTAACCCACAAAGGTTCCCATTCACATAAATAATATCATGTCTATGTGGTATGTACCTCTTTTGTAATTGTAGCACAATATTAATTGTAATGAGAATCATGAGATAAATGATACTTTCAGTTCATTTTTTTCCCTCTCAACTGGAAGAGCCCATGTTCACCATGTTCAGTGGACTCCTTCATATTTGATAGTAGTACTAAATTTCAGAAATATATATCATAGTTTACTCAGAGGCAGCATATCTGGGTTTAAGAACTGCTTCTACCATTTACAAAATATGTGACCTTGGCTAACATACTTTGATGTTAGATAAGTTTTATTGGGGTATAATATACATGCCATAAAATCCATCAAAATTTTAAGTGTAAAATTTCATAAGATAATTTATACATAGCCATGTGCCCACCATCAAATTATGGCATAAGACACCTCCAACATTCTAAAAAGTAACCTAATGCCCTTTCACAGTCAATTCCCTTTCCTAATGTCCTGGACTGTGACAACCAATGATCTGCTAGTTTTGCATTTCCTAGACATTTATGTAAATGTAAACATAAAATATCTCATGTTTTCTATGTCATTTATTTGATTTATTATATAGCTCTTGTTATTAATCCATGTCACTGCATGTATCGGTAGGTAATTCGTTTGAATGCTGGATATTGTTGCTTAACGTAGATATAGCACAATTTCAATATACCACAGTTTTCACAAATTGGGGACTAGTAAGTTTCTTTCCAGTGTAAAGCTACTATGCATTAAGCAGCCTTAAATATTTGGGAACGTTTTTTGTTTTAATTTATCTTTAATAAATACCTGGCAGTGAAACTACTGGTTATGTGACAAATATATGTTAACTGTATAAGAAATGTTCAAAGTGTTTTACCAAGTGTTTGTAATATTTTACATTCTCACTGACAGTTCATAAGTTAAAATTACTCTACTTTTTCACCAACACTTGGTATTGTCAGTCTTTCTAATTTTAGCCATTCTAAGAGTATGTGTAACAGTATATCATTATACTTTCAATTTGTGTTTTCCAGTGATTAATTATGTTATATTTCTTTTTTATGTGCTCATTGGTCATTAGCATATCTTCTTTAGTAAAGTCTCTGTTCAAATTTTTTGTCCATTTTTTTTTTTTTTTTTTTTGAAACGGAGTCTCGCTCAGTCGCCCAGCCTAGGGTGCAGTGGCTGGATCTCGGCTCACTGCAAGCTCTGCCTCCCGGGTTCACGCCATTCTCCTGCCTCAGCCTCCCGTGTAGCTGGGACTACAGGTGCCCGCCACCAAGCCTGAGTCAATTTTTTTGCATTTTTAGTAGAGACAGGGTTTCATTGTGTTAGCCAGGATGGTCTCGGTCTTTTTTTTTTTTGAGACAGAGTCTGGCTCTGTCGTCCAGGCTGGAGTGCAGTGGCCGCATGTCAGCTCACTGCAAGCTCCGCCTCCCGGGTTCACGCCGTTCTCCT
>NW_012107864.1:842340-844025 GCF_000951045.1 Mandrillus leucophaeus | reverse complement strand
GAAATTATAGAAGTCAATATAACATATTTTAAAAATATATAAATATTATACTTAAAATCTTTTTATTTTGTTAATGTAGACTAATGGAATTAACTCAAAACTGTAGTATTCTCTCTTTCTAAAATAGGAACTAAACAATGTTCTTTAGCATATTACAAATATAATCATGACAGTGGTTATTTTAGAACTGGGCCAGAAAGCATTTAGTAAGATTCGTGTGAATAAATGTGCTTTTAACAAGGAAGGTCATTGGTCTGTTTCCAAAAATAGGGCAGGATATTTTATTTTCTCATTTTTTAATTCTAAAAACATTTTTATGTTATTTGTCAGATAGGATACAGCAGAATAAAGTGACGCAATGTTTTTATTAATATTATTTGCTTTTTAAATTAGTTTCGGGAAACATGCTGTCCTAAAAATACCTTTAGCATTCCCAATTATTGACTGCTTTTTAACAACTTATTTTTCTCATAAAGGGTCTCTGATTGCCTGAAAAAAAGTTGTTTTCCCTATACTATTCAGATAAATACGTTTCATAGGCATTAAAAAATGACAAATATGCTAGTTTGATTGGCATTTTTAAAATCAGCAGTTTCATGCATGTGCTCATATTCTTTGAAATATTTTATTGTGAAATTAAATGCCATTCAAGGCCAGAGACAGCTGCTGAAGGTAGCTTCAATATAGTGTAATCTAAACCTATTGTTTTTCCACAGCTCATTAAAATCTTATGAAATTGGAAAGCAAATACAATAAAATATTTGTGTGGGTGTTGCCATGGTCAGTAATCTCCTTCCTCTGAGAGTCTTATCTTTTTGATCTTCTGATTTTGGAACAATTCTTTCTTTATTTGACAGCTTTGCTTTTGATTGACTGCTACTGTTACCATTTGTCAATCTTTCCACATGTTAAGCTTGCTAAGTGTAACTGAGCTGTTTGTATGGAGAACAGCAACTCAGTGATTTTTGACTTGAAAACAACTCAAACAGAAGCTTAATTTGCTCAATATATTTTAAGTACTAACATGGCAGCCCTTAGTTGATTATAACTGTATCACTATATTTTTTCTCTAATATCTCTAAAGTTAACTGACATTCTCATATACCCCTTCCTTCTTCAGCTGTCTCTTTATCTCTCCGAATTTGATAAAATCCATTCTGGATTCTTACTATAAATTCATTCTGAATGGTATAATGATGTTGAAGGGGTATCAGATTCAACATGCTACTCACTTGCTTTGTGTTCATAATTAGAGCATTGATCTAATTAAATCAAATTTCCCAGCTATACATTAATAACAATCATAGCAATAAAGTAATATATATAAAATCACAGTCTATGTGTTGAGTAATGCAAGGTATTGAAAATTAGTTTGCATGTTCAATGTTCATTTCATTGAGATCTTTAACACATATTTTGGTTGAAACAGTAGTTTCTGAAGTGTCAGTAAAATTTTAAAAACTCATAATTTCACATATAATCATAATTCCCATATTTATAGAATAATAGGACTCAAGTATAGGACTCTCCACAGTCACAATTTATAAGGAGGGAAGTTAGAGGAAAAAAAATATTAAGCTGCTTTTCTTCACATTTTAAAAGGCTTTTCTTTCTTTATAAACAAAATCCAAAGGCATTCACCCAATTGGAATCTTATCTTTTGATATTTAATTCCAGAGGTCTGA
>NW_012107864.1:837980-840030 GCF_000951045.1 Mandrillus leucophaeus | reverse complement strand
GAAGAACAGTCAAAGATGGACTGTTTTACAGAGTCTGTCATGCCGTTTACAAACAAATAATGATTTATTTTTTCCAATCCATATCTTTTGTATTTCTTTTTCTTGCATTATGTTACCTGTTTGGGCTTCCAGTATAGTTTTGAATGTAAATGACGTGAGTTGACCTCCCCACCTCCTTCCCAGATTTAGGGGTAAATCATTCAATCTTTCACCATAACTATGATGTTAGCACAAGATTTTTTTACAACTTAACTTCATCAGGTTGAGAAAAGTTTCTCCTATTTCGTTTTTATCAAGAATAAGTGCTAAATTTTGTTGAATGACTTTATTGAGATGATAGTATGTTTTTTCTTTTTTTAATCTATCCTCTGAATATGGTTATTTGATTAATTGTTTTTAGGTATTAAACTAAACTTGCATTCCTGAAGTAAATTCCACTTCATCATGATGTATCATTCTTTTTATGTATTACCAGATTCAATTTGTTAATGTTGTGTTAAGGGATTTTGCATTTATGTTGATGAGAAATAGGGTTGGTGTATACTTTTTTCCTGTTAAGTTTTGTCTAGTTGTTGCATCGATGCAATGCTGGCTTCATAAAATGAGTGGGAAGATTATTTTTCTTATATTTGCTAGGAAATGTTCTATAGAATTGATAATATTTCCTTCTTAGATATTAGATAAATTTCTAAAGGAAAGCTACCTGGACTTTGAGTTTTTCCTATGGAAAGGTTTTTATCTACACATTCCATTTTCTGAATAGATACTGGGATATTAGTTTTTTTAGTTGGTCTTGAGGGAGCTTTGATATTTTGTATCTTTCAAATAATCTGACAGTTTCATCTGTATTACCTAGTTTATTAATATAAAATATATATCATTCTTTTATTCCCTTATTTTCAGTAAAATATGAACTTATATTCCTAATTTCTAATACTGATAAATTCTGTCTTTTGCCTTATTATCATCAGTTAGACTAAAGTTTTAGTAATTTTAATATTTTCAAAGAACTGGCTTTGTGTTAATTTATAGTCTATATTTTTATAGTTGTTGTTTGTATTGTTTTTAATTTCATGACTTCTTTGCTTATCTTTACTATCTCTCTCCTTTTATTTGGATTTAACGTCTTTCTAGAATTTTTTGGAAGTGAAATGGATTACTTTTTAACTTTTCTAGAAAGTTTCCTAGTTCTTAATAAAATACCTTGTGTGATATATTTGCCTTGTTTTTTTGTGAAAAGTATGAGAAAAAGAAATAATTAGAATTACATGAAGTGTTATATGGAAAAAAATAGTATTTCTGACCAAGAAACTTTGAAGATACCAGTTTTACATGATGAAAAAAGTGATGCAACTTCCAAATTTGCCAAATGCCTACATGATTTTTAAGGTGAGAAATATACTATAGTATACTAGGAAGAACACAGAAATTGGAGTCAGAAAAAACTAAGATTAAGTAAGCATGAACTCTAGTGCTGTTTAGCTGTTGGACCTTGAACAAGTAACCTTATCTATTTGCACCTCAGTTTCTTCATCTGAAAAACAGAAAAAATATTCTGACCTAGTAGGGTGTTTGCAACTATTACGTGAAATAAATTGGGTAAATAAATTGGCATAGAATCTCATCTAAGTACATAGTAAACCCAAAATTAATTAGTCCTCCTTTTGTACCTTAAGATACTGAGTTTTCACACAAAAATATGTTTATCTCCCTTAAGATAGTCATGTTTCCTTCTTCCATAAGAAACAATACTCCTTAAAGTTTCTCAAAATTAACTGATTTTTATCGTTCCAATGATTTAGAAAGATTTTTAAGGAATATGGCTATAAATGTATTTCATTATTTAAACTTCAAAAATTCATTAACGACCTTGATGATTCTGAAAAGATGGGTATCGTAAAACAGCACAAATACTCAATCTAACTTTATAATTATGATTATATCTTCCTGAAATTATAGAAGTCAATATAACATATTTTAAAAATATATAAATATTATACTTAAAATCTTTTTATTTTGTTAATGTAGACTAATGGAATTAACTCAAAAC
>NW_012107864.1:834124-836625 GCF_000951045.1 Mandrillus leucophaeus | reverse complement strand
TATTTATAGAATAATAGGACTCAAATCTCCACAGTCACAATTTATAAGGAGGGAAGTTAGAGGAAAAAAAATATTAAGCTGCTTTTCTTCACATTTTAAAAGGCTTTTCTTTCTTTATAAACAAAATCCAAAGGCATTCACCCAATTGGAATCTTATCTTTTGATATTTAATTCCAGAGGTCTGATCTGTTGAAATTAAAGCTGATTTCATTTCCTATTTTATCTTTTTTCCATGTGCCCTACCACTCATCGCAAACTACCATCAATATTTATAATAGAATATGAGAGAACCTCTCCTGTCCCCTTATTTCTTAGTTTACGCAACAACATCTCATTATAAAAGGCTGTAGAGGCTCTGAATAGTTTTGTTATGTTTTTGCCCCACTCTGCATTGCTTTCTTCCAATGTCACTGACACAGCAGGCAACGTCCGTGCCACGGCACTTGTCCTACATAAACAGTAGGACTCACAGCTCTTTTTATTATTAAAAAAATCATACGTTATGTTTTATCATCCTATTTCGCTATAAATAGAATGGTTATATAAAAGTATGTAAGCATTCATAGCAGGAAAAAAGGTCAACTAAATTTTCAGAATAGAAACAATGATTTAAAAATAGCTGTTCTTTCCTCCCTTCCTTGTCACTAGATCTTTCCATTGGCATCTATCTAAGGGTGGTTATAACATTTACAAATAGTGCACCACAAGCACATAAGGTGCCTTGAAATGGTAAAGTGTCAAATCCTTGTTAAAGGATTTCAAGATTTCTTCAAACGTCTCACTTCCACCTCCCTCCTTCAAATTCAAATAGTAATATATTTCTTCCCTGATATACAATCTAGCTGACTTGACAAACTTGCTTGTTTTTGTTTTCCTGGTTCCTTTTTCTTTAATCTCTGTGCCAGTGACCATGCTATTCCATCTCTCCCTCCAAATTACTTGCATTTATCCTAGGCAATTCTCAAACTTTCCTGAATAAGTAGAGCCTTTCCTGAGTAAGAACAGATTTTACTCACATAATGACTCTGATATATCCTAAAGAATAGCCATTAATATGTATTTAGGTCTTAAGAGATTTCCACAAGTATAATAAGGGTTCTGGAAGAGTCCAAGGAGCTGAATCTGAGAAAAGTCTAATGGTAACAAAAATAGCCCATTGACCTGTGATGTAGGATTATTATAATTGTGCCAATGGGTTTAGATGCTGAAGATAGTTGTTAAAATGTAACTGCTATCTACCCAGTAAATTTAAATTTTGCAAGTCTTTATCGTTCTTTAAACACTTTGCATAATTTAGACTGAAAATGTTGAACACAGCATAATTGTTTGTTTTTGTGACCAGGAGAGAAATACAAATAGCTATATCTTGGGTATGGCTGTATGTGTATGTACATACCTATATGTATGTATGCATGTATGTATATATACATAGCTATTTGTATATACACATATGTATATTTACATATGTATGTGTGTATATATACATATGTGTATATATACACATATATGTATGCATGTGTGTGTATATATATACATATATATATGTGTGTGTATATATGTGTGTGTGTGTACATATATATATAGGGGTCCATAGGTAATGACAATAAAATTATCATCACTCATTTTATCCAAGTCTGAAACAATTGTGTGTGCAAATTATTTTACATAAGCATTTACTACTGAAGACATAATTCTGGCATAATCTGGAATAAAGCTATCACAGATGAACAGTGTACTAAGAGAATCTTAACAGATTTGAGAGAAAAGCCTCTATTTCACATTATAAATTTATTTACTTTATTGAGAATTAATGCCTTCATTAACGTTAGCAAGACTAAGTTTCTGAAAGAAGATGTTCATTTATTCTTATGTTGTTTTCTTTTAGGAGAGGATAAGCTCTAAATTTGAATATTGATTTCCAAAAAGCTCAGCTTCTTCAATGTATAACCAGAGAGCACAAAAATCCTACTTCTAAACATAGTATCCAAAATACTCTGGCACCAAGGATAATCTTCTTAAAAACAGCACACATGATTCATGTTTTACACCAGTATTTAACTCAAAAGTTTCCATTGTTAATACTGAGCTGGAAACTGGATATATTATGCTTTTTGAAGAAGGGTGGAGTTGGTGGTGGTAAATTTGCTTATTGGTCAATGTTGAAGTCCCAACTTGTACTTACTTTAAATGGACAGCAATCTTTATGTTGGTTAGATAAGCAAATGTTAAATCTTATATAGAAGAGAGTTCATTATTTAGAGTATGTTAGAAGAACTCATTCCCACAAAGTAATGTTAGCAATGCTATAAATTAAATTTGCTATACAAAGTACTATATGAGCCAAATTTAAAAGAGGAAGGAGCAGCTGCTCTTTTCCCAGAGAGGAAACACAATTTATCTTGTAAACTAGAGCTGGGATTTCTTCATCACATGTATTAAGTGATTCTCTCTTTCATTTTGCTGCCATCCTTGACTGTTCTTCCCTCAAGGAACCCTCACCT
>NW_012107864.1:829664-829954 GCF_000951045.1 Mandrillus leucophaeus | reverse complement strand
CTAACTCCTCACCTCAAATGTCTTTTAAAAATGACATTTTTTGCCTAACTTAACTCTTATTTAACTATTTGTATCACTATATCAATTATTGCTCTTCATCCACTATAATACTAAATATGTTTATTTCTGTTTTTGTTATTATTCTATTCTTTTCTTTTTGAGATTTTTGTTTTATTATTATTATACTTTAAGTTCTAGGGTACATGTGCATAACGTGCAGGTTTGTTACATATGTATACTTATGCCATGTTGGTGTGCTGCACACATCAACTCGTCAGCACCCATCAACT
>NW_012107864.1:828393-829614 GCF_000951045.1 Mandrillus leucophaeus | reverse complement strand
CTAGAGCTGGGATTTCTTCATCACATGTATTAAGTGATTCTCTCTTTCATTTTGCTGCCATCCTTGACTGTTCTTCCCTCAAGGAACCCTCACCTGCTCTGCTCATAACCTTCTGAGTTCACAAATGTATCCATGCATCCCTTAACTTAAAACACAGTCACATGTCACTTAACAGCAAGGATGCGTATGAGAAATGTGTCATTAGGCAATTTCATCACTTTGCAAACATCATACAGTATACTTGCACAAACCTACTAGGAGGTACATACAGCCTACTACATACCTAGAATAGATGATACTGTCTTTTTTTTTTTTTTTTGAGAAGAAGTCTAGTTCTGTCGCTCAGTCGGCAGTGCAATGGCGCAATCTTGGCTCACTGCAAGCTCCGCCCACCGGGTTCAGGCCATTCTCCGGCCTCAGCCTCCCGAGTAGCTGGGACTACAGGCGCCCACCACCATGCCTGGCTAATTTTTTTGTATTTTTAGTAGAGACGGGGTTTCACCGTGTTAACCAGGATAGTCTTGATCTCCTGACCTCGTGATCCGCCCTCCTCCGCCTCCCAAACTGCTGGGATTACAGGCGTCAGCCACCACACCCAGCCGGTATTGCCTACTTTTATAATATGCAACAAACCTGTACAGCATGTTGCTGTACTGAACACTGCAGGCAATGGAACACAATGGTACATATTTGTGTATCATTTAGATATATTTAATATCTACACATAGGATAGGAAAGGTAAAAATACGGTATTATAATCTTCTGGGACCACTGTCATATACGCAGTTAATCTTTGACTACAATGTCCTTCTGCAGTGCATGACTGTATGCCAATTTTCAGAGGTAAAATCTATCATCTCCTCCTCTCATCTTCTCCATATTTTATGTCCTAACTCCTCACCTCAAATGTCTTTTAAAAATGACATTTTTTGCCTAACTTAACTCTTATTTAACTATTTGTATCACTATATCAATTATTGCTCTCCATCCACTATAATATTAAATATGTTTATTTCTGTTTTAATTATTCTATTCTTTTTTTTGAGATTTTTTTATTATTATTATACTTTAAGTTCTAGGGTACATGTGCATAACGTGCAGGTTTGCTACATATATATACTTATGTCATGTTGGTGTGCTGCACACATCAACTCGTCAGCACCCATCAACTCGTCATTTACATCAGGTATAACTCCCAATGCAATCCCTCCCCCCTCCTCC
>NW_012107864.1:828044-828336 GCF_000951045.1 Mandrillus leucophaeus | reverse complement strand
CTCTGTTTTGGTACCAGTACCATGCTGTTTTGGTTACTGTAGCATTGTAGTATAGATGCAATAAAAAATGGTAAAGGGGATATCACCACCAACCCCACAGAAATACAAACTACCATCAGAGAATACTATAAACACCTCTGTGCAAATAAACTGGAAAATCTAGAAGAAATGTATAATTTCCTGGACCCTTACACTCTCCCAAGACTAAACCAGGAAGAAGTTGAATCCTTGAATAGACCAATAACAGGCTCTGAAATTGAGGCAAAAACTAAGAGCCTATCAACCAAAAAAT